>NC_056747.1:127835082-127897582 GCF_019279795.1 Protopterus annectens | reverse complement strand
AATGAGGGAAACATACAAGCGAGGAGAGTGTGTTGAGGAGATGGAAAGAGTACTTTGAGGAGTTGATGAATGACGAGAATGAGAGGGAGAGAAGCTTGGATGATGTGCGGATAGTGAATCATGAAGTACAATGGATTAGCAAGGAGGAAGTAAGGATAGCTATGAAGAGGATGAAGAATGGAAAGGCTGTTGGTCCAGATGACATACCTGTGGAAGCATGGAGGTGTTTAGGTGAAATGGCAGTGGAGTTTTTAACCAGATTGTTTAATGAAATCTTGGAAAGTGAGAGGATGCCTGAGGAATGGAGGAAAAGTGTTTTGGTACCGATTTTTAAGAATAAGGGTGATGTGCAGAGCTGTAGTAACTACAGAGGGATTAAATTGATCAGTCACAGCATGAAGTTATGGGAAAGAGTAGTGGAAGCAAGGTTAAAAAGGGACGTGATGATTATTGATCAGCAGTATGGTTTCATGCCGGGAAAGAGCACTACAGATGCGATCTTTGCTCTGAGAGTGTTGATGGAGAAGTACAGAGAATGTCAGAAGGAGTTGCATTGTGTTTTTTTAGACTTAGAGAAAGCATATGACAGGGTGCCTAGAGAGGAGTTGTGGTATTGTATGAGGAAGTCAGGAGTGTCAGAAAAGTATGTAAGAGTGGTACAGGATATGTATGAGGGTAGTGTGACAGTGGTGAGGTCTGAGGTGGGGTTACATCAAGGATCAGCTCTGAGCCCTTTCTTATTTGCAATGCTGATGGACAGGTTGACAGACGAGATCAGACAGGAGTCCCCTTGGACTATGATGTTTGCAGATGACATTGTGATCTGTAGTGAGAGTAGGGAACAGGTGGAGGAGACCCTGGAGAGATGGAAATATGCTCTAGAGAGAAGAGGAATGAAGGTCAGCAGGACTAAGATAGAATATATGTGTGTGAATGAGAGGGAGGATAGAGGAATGGTGAGGATGCAAGGAGTAGAGGTGGCGAAGGTGGATGAGTTTAAATACTTGGGGTCAGTAGTTCAGAGTAACGGTGAGTGTGGAAGAGAGGTGAAGAAGAGAGTACAGGCAGGATGGAGTGGGTGGAGAAGAGTGCCAGGAGTGATTTGTGACAGACAAGTACCTGTAAAAGTGAAAAGGAAGGTCTACAAGAGGGTAGTGAGACCAGCTATGTTATATGGGTTGGAGACAGTGGCATTGACAAAAAGGCAGGAGTTTGAGCTTGATGTGGCAGAATTAAAGATGTTAAGATTTGCACTGGGTGTGATGAGGGTGGACAGGATTAGGAATAAGTATATTAGAGGGTCAGCACAGGTTGGAAGGTTTGGAGACAAAGCCAGAGAGGCATGATTATGTTGGTTTGGAAATGTGCTGAGGAGGGATGCTGAGTATATTGGGAAAAAGATGCTAAGGATGAAGCTACCAGGAAACATGAAAAGAGGAAGGCCTAAGATAAGGTTTATGAATGTGGTGAGCGAGGACATGCAGGTGGTTGGTGTGACAGATCAAGATGCAGAGGACAGGAAGAAATGGAAACAGGTGATCTGCTGTGGCGACCCCTAACAGGAACAGCCGAAAGAAGATGATGATGATTCTCTTATATTCTATATTTTTTCCTTTGAACATTTCATCTATATAATGAACTACAATATTCATAACCTGTTATTGTGCTCTATCTCTCCTTTTTCATTTTTTTATTTATTTTATTATACTGCTATCTGCCTTCACTGTTTTCTTTAATATGCTGACACTTCTTCCTTTTTTCATTGTAAGATACCTATGATTAAATAATAACTCCTTATTGTTTCGATTTCTTTTATATATTTCTTTTTCTTTATCAAAATATTCTCTTTCATTCTTATCTAAATCTACTAAACCATTTTATATCTCTCCATACTTTTATTTCTCTACCTTTCTTACCTCACCTCTCCCATTGTACACAGGATCTTTTGTATTTCTTTTTTAAAAATAATCCACCATTCAGACCAATTAGCACAAAACAACCTCACAGTAATGTGGTCTCTCCATAACTGTGATACCAGTATTTTCCTTTTTCATTCCATACCTTTTCATTTATTTGCATTTATTCTTTTAATAACTTTTCCTATTCTAATATGATCTTTATTTTCATTTACTTCTATCCATATTGCCAAATGATCTGTAAATTCTCTTACAACAGCCTCTCTTTCTGTTATGCTTATTCATTCTGATAAGATAAGATAACCAATCTCTGATTTAAGTACACCTCTTCTACATTTCCAGAAGTTTCTATTCCAAATAATTAATTTGCCACTTTTCCTACTTAATTTCCTTTCTTTTTTACTCCTTAAGTCTCAGTTGAAATCTCATGTCATTCTAATATTCATATTTACCAGTACCTAATCTAAAATCTGTTGAAATAAACTCTTCCTTTCCTTGCAAGTAACGTTAAGCATATAACGCTATAATCCTATGTACTCTTTCTTGCCATCTTAAATCCATAACAGTTAATCTTCCCATTCTTACTGATGCTACATCCAATATTGTATTGCTCTTCTGTACAATACACTATTCCTGAGCATCATTCATTTCCTAAATTCCATATTATATTTCCACCCCATATTTTTTCTGTTTGTAGTCTTTATCTGTTAAGAATCATATCTTGGAAGTTATATCTTCCAAGACAATTGCATCTACATCACATTTGTTACACCATTCTAAAACCCCTATCCTTCTTACTATGTTCTTAATACTTTTTGCATTTAATGAAAGAATTCTTAATTATTTTCCCATTTTCTTAATTACAGGAAATTATGTTCTCTTTAAACTATGTTCCTACGGGTCTATATCAGTTCATCAAAACGGCTGAAGTTCGAACACCATATGTTCGAACTTCTAACCACGAAGTGCAAAAACATCGAAGTCTTAGAACAGCGATTTTCCAAAAAATACACACACAACACAAGCACACCACAAAAACAGCAATCCACTCACATACACTTAAAATCCTACATCTAACCCTACACTAAACTGTACATACACTAATATCTATCCACTTATCTTAACCCTAACCCTAAGTTCCGTCACTATCGCACACTCACCTGACCTGCGCCCTAACCCTAACTCACCTATCCCACCCTAACCCTAATGTCTGTCACTATCACACACCCACCTCACCCGCGTCCTAACCCTAACGTCTGTCACTATCACACACCCACCTCACCCGCGTCCTAACCCTAACATCCACACAATCGCACACTTACCTGAACTCGACCGGTAACTTCCCAACACAGTCCTGATAATCGCGAAGCCACAGAAACGGCCCACCGAATTCTTTCCCTGGGAAAGAATTCGGTGTTCTGCAGCTTTGCCATAATCAGTGTTCGAACTTCACAGTTCGAACATCTGGTATTCGATCGTCAGCCATTTTGACGGACTGATATAGACCCTGTTCCTACATCCTTTCTCTTTCAATTTTATAACATATCACCCACTTCCTTTTCTCTTCTCTTTTATAATTTTAGTTTTAAAGTTTATTTTACTATCTTTTACCCTTTTCTCAACAGAGTTTTTTCCTCCCTTCCACTACTTTTCTCTTCATCACTTATTTCTGAATCTTTTTCTATTGTCATATAATCTTTTCTTTTCTTTCTGCTCTCCAGGCCAGTTCACCACATTGTCTGCATACATTTTCTTCCCTCATTCTGTGACATCCTTTAAAATAGCTTCTAAATCTTTGTTTTGAACTTTTTTCCATTATCTCACCACAGGAAACATCTCCTCCGTTTTCCAGTTCACGCTGCTCAGTCATCTCACTTAGTACATCATCTAAGGTTGCCACCTATCCGTTTTTTTTCTGGACTATCCAGAAATCGAATTGATTGTCCGGTAGTCTGGAAAACACTGTACAAACTCTGATATTCTGCTTCAAAAAAGGAAACAGACCATCAGAGTTGGCTAAATCGGCTGATTTATTATGCTTTTTTACAAAAAAGCATAGTAAATCGTCTGAAAGCAGGCATCAGGAAAGGAAAAAGACGGCGTTCCCATCTGTTGATGTCATGGTGATGTCACAGAATGGGCAGAACATGGGCAGGAAAATAGACAGAAATAGGCGTGCTATGGGTGATGCGAAGGGTGCGGCCTTACTCTGGTTTTAGCCACAATGAAAGGTGGCAACCCTAACATCATCTCACAACTCTCCTGACTGAAGGGTTGTAACAACACAATCATTGCTCACTGCCTCTTCAGAATCTGCAAACAGATTAAGCTGAAAAACATCTTCTAAATCCTCCAATTCTACACCAACAGTGCCCTATTTATAGGCATTCACCCAACACTACTTCGCCCCCCCCTCTCCATCTCACACTCCATCCTCCCAGCCCCCACTGCACTAGGAACGGGATGCATGTACTCACTCAATAACTCAGTAACTCCAGAGTTATGAGTAACGGAAGTTCCCCAGTGACCAGGCCAAATTTCACTTAGCATGAACACCATCTTAGGTCTCCCTTGAAAAATACCACTAGTCTACTGGGACTAATAGGGTCAACAAAGAACAGATAAATAGACAGCTACATACATACATAAACAAATACATTTTTTTATTTCTTACTCATACCAGAATGACAGAGGACAGATCCGTAGATTATGATTTCATCTGCACACAGGATGTTGGGAAGAAGAGGCAGGTCAGTGAAAGGTTTGTTGATAAAGATGGTTGTGGAAGTCAGGGAAGATTTGTGAATTAAATCACTTGCAGTAAGTGGGGCAGTGAAGGGTGTGTTCATTAGCGGTGAGTGGACAGCCACAAAAGAATGTTACTATAAAGGGATGAGAAGGGCTAGTTTATTAGAAAATGGACCACCACCTTTAATAGGACTATTTTCTTTATTTCGTACATCAAGGCAAATATCAATGAGCCAGTTACTTCTAACAACCCATTCACAGGAACCGGAACTTTGGGAACTGAAAGCCCTCACAGTCACTGTTGAAGGATGTTGGATCAGGGCATACCAAAAGGCCTGCTGCTTCAATATTTATGAGGCTAGCATGTATCAATGACAGACTGCTGATTAGTGAGCACAAGTAATTCCTTAGGCTGTGAAATACATATTGGAATGGAAGGTACTGGTGCACACAAGATGTCTGAATTCTACCTCTGCCTCATATATTATATTATTCACATATAAAATGTGAAGAGAAGGTATAATTTCAATCATCGCAATATGTTACAAAGTAAATATATGTCCAGTTCATGTAGTTTCTAGAGAGAGAGTGTTACCCTGAACTGCTGCAAACACAAGAGCCACCTGGGACCCCCCCCTCATTTCTCCAGCTAAAGTTGTCATTGAACCCGGCAACCTAGCTCATCTGTTTCTCAACATTTAGCAATGCATGGCTCCCTCTATCCATTTAAGGTTTTTATGTCTACCCATTTTACTTTTGAAGATTTGCCTAAAACAGGAACCAAACAACTTGTAATAGCCAGTCAACCAACTTGCATTTGAGAGTTGAGAGAAAACTGCATGACCTAGCAAAAACCCGCACAGAAACCTCAGCCTTGGCCACTCCACTCACTACAGGCCTCCCTTTTCTCCCTAGCTTGGTGAATATCCTGCTGCTATCTTCTAGAAACTGCTAGATTTGATATGACTGTGGCACACGGCACGGAGCTAACTCTGCTTCTCTATTCTTTGTTCCTCAGCCAGGCTTAAATGAAGCACATTATAATATGTAATCACTGATTATAGTATCTTTATGTACTTTTGCAGTTATTTTTCATTTCATGAAGCCAATTATGACTAGAAATGTCACTGTTTTGTGATCTTGCATATTAGTGTCATTCACAGAATAGTCACAATTATGTCCTGGAGTCAATCATCAGGTTTACATATGACTTCCTTAGCTCCTAAAACAGTATAAATAACAATGATATTGTTATTTGTAGGACCTCTGTTTCCAACTATGTAATCAAAATAAAGCAGCAAGTCCATTTCAGGAATAAACCCTGATTACATCCTACATATCACAGGTTTGAGCAGCTTGTGTATGTGCTGGAGTATTTGGCCAGGAAAAGATGGAAAGAAGTGGCTGAGAGGAGCTTGCTTTAGGCCATTACTCAGCTATCTGCGGTAAGGCAGGGTAGGGCATTATAGTGTAGGGGCATTTGAGAAAGGCTGACTTTTATTACACTTAATATAATGAAAACCTGAGCACTAAACTAAGACAGGGTCTGTAAGGTTTACAATTGTGTCTGTGTATTCTAATCTGTGTTTACTGAAGTTTTGTAACAGTGCAAGTGCTGACATTTGCACTGGATTTGGTCCCCACACACTGGTTTCCATGTTAGACTAATATTTAGGATACCGGACTGGATTCCCATGTCTGAGAGTTATTGTTATGAAACATGATATTTTGTAAATTGATAATTAGTTCACATTCCTACTTGTTATAATGGGCTCAGATATGGAAAAGGGATAATCCGTTCACCTACTTACTTGATGTATATGAGATGTGCTGCCCTTATCCTTTTTCACCTTATACATTCTCTGTCACACTGCACATTCAATATGCAAATTATGTTTTTTCTTTAACCTAGTCCTAGATCTACTTTTATCCTGTTTTGCTATTGCAACTGGCCCTAAGCCGGTCCCAGTTCATCCCCATCCTTTGGGCTACTGTGAAACATCCTACACCCTGAGGCTATGTTACAAAGTGTATAAATTTAAAAGTTAAAACTCTGCTGTTAGATATGATAGTCTTCAAACAAAAGCTTTTATCTAAGATAAACAAAATAAGATTATTTGAGAAGAATGGGAATCCTCAGATCTAGCTTTTATTTTTTGTTTTGTTTTTGTATGGGACTAAATAATGGTAGATTATTTGATTAGCTCTTCTGTATTTACTTTGTTTTGGCTTGCTGAGATCTGTATTAACATGCAGTACATCTAGCTATTGAAAAGGGGATTATTTTCCAACATTAAGGTCCTAAAGAGATTAAGATGGAGGTTATCAACAACTTGGAGATACACCCTTTTATTCATGTTTTTTGAATATTCAAAATCTTGAAGCTTTTGAACATCATTTCTTTTTGCATCTACCCAGCCGCCACTCCCTATAGCCCATCTCTGCCCAGTATGTGCACATCATTCCTATTAGCACTGACCCTTTTCCTGTCACTTACTTATATCTACACTTACCATTCTCTGTTTAACCTCTCATACAATTGTCTTTGTTTCCTTTCTGTACTTTTTCTGTCCTTTTGTGTCCATGCTGTTCAAATTACCCAGCCTGTCCCAGTTGTCCCTATGTTTGTTTTCTTCATATATCTTTCTTCCTCAAGTTTTGTCCAGTCCTAATGACCCCACTCCTCTTTCTCATCCACTTATTATTTTCCTCTTTTATACACTTTTTTCTGGCAGTGCAATCATGCAAAAAAATAGCAAATGGAAAGTAAAAGCTACAATTTACGTTACAATTAAAGTAGTATGCACAATACAGCCCAGTAAGTACAGCGTTAGCAACATATGAGTTGTACCAGAGAAACTGGAAGAAACAGGCTGCATTAATTTTATGAAAGTACAAATAAGCAGCTGGACTGGTGTTACACAGCAGGATGTGGTAAATGAGAGAGAATACTGTATGTATGCTCCAAACCTTTCCAGGAGAAAACAGTCAAGGCCTATATACGTAATTATGCAATCATACCTGCAGAAAGAGCTGCTATTGGCAAAAATGTGTCAGAAGGGAAAAGTATTAAAAATTGAGGACAGCAGAGTGCGTGTAGAAAATTATTATTCACTGTACACCAGACAGAAGAGAAGCAAGTTTAGCAAGTAAGGAATGACAACAGGCAGGTGTGAGATTCAATTTGCTGTATCTGTCTTCAGAATATTTTTTTCCTGGAGGATCAATGACATTTTTGGATGCAGAACTGGCTAAGTAGGAAAAAATAGTGAGCCAGCAAGCAGTTGGGGACTGTCACTACTTCTCATAGGTTTATAGGTTCATAGGTAAGTACTAGGTTAGCTGCCCTTCCAGGCCATTTTAAGCTTAGTCAAATTCAATTTCAAAGAAGAGAATTAAACCCCATACCTCGTGATCATGTGGTAAACACCTTAACCATTATACCAATCCCCAACCCTCAAGTAATCAGAATACCAAAGTACTTGGCTGTGTGCTAACACTTTGCATTCAGCTTTGAGGGATGCTCTCTTATTTTCTTGGGGATGGAAAAGAGGATGAAGTAAAACTATACAAGTGAAAGCCCTGGTTGATAAAAGGAAAGCAAAGCAGCAGAAACTAAACCTTATCCCAGCATTGGGGAAAAGATATATCAAATCAAAAGAAGTGATTGGTGATAACTATCAACCCCAATCAGTGCCTGCAGAAAAAAAAAAAACTTTCTCTTTCTTCTCATTCTTCTAACACTGACAAAGACCATACGGAGACTTTGCAAGTGAAATCTTATACATTGTTCCATGGGAAAACACTTGAGTGACAGAAAAAAAAATAGACAAAAGCTAACTGGAAAAATTAGGAGTAAATTGGACTTGACCCAGGGACTAGTATTTGGAGATGGATAGGATCAAAAAGACATTCAGCAACATTGTGAAATAGTGAATAAACTGAAGAATATAAAAACATCAATCTTACTAAATATAGGAAAAGACATGTAAAATTTGGCTTTGAAGAAGAGGCTGAAGAAAGACAGGAATTTTGATGACTGTTAAATGGGTGGGAGGACTGTAAATCATACCCCCACTTTATGTCATTAATAGTTAACAGTACTCTGAATTGATTGAAGAAGTGTTTGTATAAACATTTCATGATGTAAATTGCATGCTATATTGTAAAGCAGTCTTGTATAGTATGCAGTTAGGGGTATTCTAAATGTGAGTTGAGGGTGCCTTACCAGTGACTTATGTATATGATAAAGATATTAAAGCAAGAAAGTACTTTTAATTAGCTATAAGGTTTCCAAGTTTTACATTCTAACCTAATAAGAAAAGGTAGATAGAAGCAAGTTAAATATAGTGCATTCTTGGGCTACTGGGTTATGGTGTAAAAGTGTACTGATCACACTTCATGTGAAAATAAGATAATTTCCCCTGTTTTTATATATTTCAATATCTACAATAATATCCTTTCTTTAAGCTACAGACATGGTATTTAGGGGTTGGGAGGGTGGCCTAATGGTTAAGCTGTTTGCCTTACAAACACAAGATGCAGAGTTTGAGTCTCACAAGGGATAATTGGCTATGCTTAAAATGGCTCGCAAGGGCAGTTAGCTTAGTTCTAATCTATGAACCTATGAACCTAAGTGAATAGGCTTGAAAATAATATAAAATGATGAAAGGCATGGAAAATGTCAGTTTTTTCTTCTATTTGTAAAGTCAGTGGAATTGATTCCATTGGTAAAGGCATTTAGTGGGAGACAAGAAGTCTACAGGTGCAGACAATCAATCTTGAGAACACTAAGGAGTATGTTTGTAGTGAAATTTACAAATATTATTTCATGCATTGCATAGTTAATTACTTGAAGGTGAGCTGTCTACAGGTGCAAGCAAGTAATCAATGAGACTTTTGAATACTCTGTGCATTGTACAATTCTCTTAATACAATGAAATTAAAATGTAAAGGTATATTGGTAAGCAGTTCAGTGAAAAATTAAGTCTGGACTGCTGGAAGTGAATAAGATATATAAGTAGTTATTTTCCTCCATCACGCTTAGTGTGATGATTGGGGAGAGATGGGTGAAGGCTGCCAGCCTAGTCAAATAGAATTTGCTACATAATTCTATCAACTGTATAAATAAATGTAAATTACAGGCATGTTTTCTTGAGTGTAAAAGAATACTGTGAAATTTGGAACTGCAAAATATGTGACAACATTGCACTCTACTGGCCCAGTGAAGCATGTTGTGACCCTTTCATGTTTTACAAGTCGGCTCCAGTGAGTCTGGATAAAGGTTTCATGCCCATTGTTTTAAGGCTAAAGTTTATGACAAGAATTTACATGTGGCTGGTTTATGTAGAGATAAAGTATGCTTTAGAGTACATTATATATTTATAGAGTTTATTGTAATAAGCCATTCCAATAAGCCTTGAGACTGATTAGTCATACTACCACTGGATTATAATATTGCACAGTAATAATTGGACACCCTTTTAAGGGCCTTTTAGTAGCTGATAATAAACTGGGTGATGGCAGGAATTACTACCGTATGGTCTGGGTAATAGGGGCACAGCTGGAGAACCTGCGCCAGCCTTTTCCCAGGAAAGTCTGTGTGGTTGTATAACCTCTTCTCAAAGTGTGTGTGTGTGTGTGTGTGTGTGTGTGTGTGTGTGTGTGTGTGTGTGTGTGTATGTATCAGTACCTGGGCAGAGGCACAAAGCACTGGTTGGACAGAGAGGGTACTGGAGGTTTTAGCTTGCCCAGTTAGGCTGAGACCTGGACCCTATAGCTGTGCCAGTGGGGAGTCTTATTGGGGACCTGGAGAGCAAAGGAGCAACCAACCCCAGACTGACTGTGATCTCTGTGTGTACTTAAGGGAAATTGTACTTTGCTGTTTGTATTAGTTATCCTTTCCTCTTCTCAGAGACAACCTCCCTGGTGTTAGTGATGAGGATTGAGGCTCCTTGATTGCTGGGCCAGGGCACGACCGTCACACGTAGTACTTTAATACATTTAATATAACAGTGCACAGTTTTATTTACTTAAACTAAGCCAGTGTACTTTTTCTTAGGGCTAAAATTTATTTTTTATTGAAAATAAGCAAACTGTTTTTATACTGGGAGGGGTTTACGGATAAGAAAAGAACAGACAGCAATTGGTATAAATAGAAATGTAAGCTCTAACATGCACTTTAGCAGGGGAAACTTTAATTATGGAACACATAATGCCTGCAGGTGCAACTATCGATTTGGGATGACTGCTCTTATCTGGAGGAATAAACCTCAATTTTGAAAGTGCACATTGTTCTGAGTGTTTCTTGTAAGTTAAAAGGGAAATGAGGATTCTGAAAATCTATTTCGTTTTTTGTTTAAATGTTTTAATTCAAGTAAATATTTCAGAAAATATGTGATACAGATTCAAATGCAGATAGGAAACAGCTACATAAGAGTTTAGCCTGCCAACATAAGTATTTGCATGAAAGCTAAAGCTGGAAATATAAATTCAAAACAACTGTCATGTTTAACAGGTGGGAGCAACAGCTTTCTGTCATAATGGCTACTCTGGCCATATTATCATGGAATGTAAATGTCCTTACAGGTACAGACAAAAAGCAAAGAATACTGAAGAAGTGCAGGCTGCAATAGCAATGTTGCAGTAGACACATTTAGATAAAAAGAGCATGTGAATTTGATAAAGAAAGGAATTCAGCTTGGATATTCAGCAGAATACCAGGGACAAAGAAAAAGGGGAGCAATAATACTGATTGCTTCAGGGGCTCTAATAGTGCTAGAAGAGGAAAAAGACAATAATACTAGATTTGTGGTAGTAAGGGGTTACTGGTGGGGAGAAGGTTTACACTCAAATGTGTTATTTTCTACATAAAACCAGCATTATGAAGATCAAGATAATTTGGGGAGAAATAATCGCCATTCATGAGGGAATATTTTTTTTATGTGTGGAAACTGTAACTTGGTTTGTAATAGTCAAAATGTATTGGGGACCGAGAAAGAAAATATAATGAAGAAGAAGAATAGACTTCTGAAGAAACATATGAGAATATTTAATATAGAAGATGTGAATTAAGTAGTAGGTACCAGACAGAAGTTGCATATTATTCCCCAAGGTACAATAACTAAGCTAGATCAAATAGCAATTATATTTCACAGAAACGTGTGTATTTAATTGAAAACTTTAATACATATCCCATAACAATTTCAGATCATACAGCAATAAAAACTAAGATAAAACTGCACGGTAATGAACTAAAAATAATTAAATTGCTCTTTCCTACACAACTGCTAAAAAGAGAGGATTTTAAGAAATAGATAGTGGAAATTATTTGAGAGTTATTAGCAAAGTTAAAAATGTCCTCAGAAGGGATAGCTAGTGATGGAGATAGAATGAAAATGGAGTTAAGCAACTATTTTTATATTAACTTCAGAGCACAAAAACTTTTTAACAAATAACTTAGGCAACAGAAAGCAGAAAGGGATTTTGCTATACTTGGGCAGCCTAAGACAAGTAAAAATAACCGGAGATCCTATAGAGATATTAGACATATTTTGGAAATCTGTGAAAATTTGCATAGATCAGAGGAATGTGGAAACCAAGAAAATGCAGACAGAAATATTAAAGGAAGACTTTGTTATACAAAAGTTAGTGGAAGATGGGGCTCAATAATTAATAGTAAAGACAAGACTAGACAAAATGATGTTGTATAATCAATCAACAAAGAATTCTGCAAGTTGGGAGGAAAGAAAGTGAAAAAGATCTGGAAGGTTTTACTTAACAAGATTTTAAAAAGGAGGAAAGTAGCAGCATCTTGAAAGAAAGTTGTGGTGGATGTCATTAGTCAAAGAAGCAACCACCCCCAGACCCAGCTTCATATAGACCCATTTCAATTTGAAACCATGATTATAAACTGCTTATGTATATACTAGCTATGAGAGTGGCAGATGTGTTGACAAAATTGATAGGGATCAGTGTAATTTTGAGGAGGGGAGGCAAACACCTCATAGCATTACATAATTATAATGATCTAGATGGAAAAAGAATGTTAGTAAATAATGAGATTATTGGTGGGACTTGATACAGAGTCAGCTGTGATTTTGTGAGGCAGTGGCAGCATATGCATTTCCTGATATAATAATATGGTTAATTAGCAGGATATATGAAGGATTAGAGGCAAGAATTAAGGTGAGAGGGTTCTACTTTGACAAGCTGTGTTTAAAAAGAGGAACCAGGCAGGGGTGTTCTCTTTTCCCTTTATTGTTTCCTTTATATCTAGAGACACTGAAAGAAAATAAGGGATTCACAGTTTCAAGAATACAGCTGTTATGGAACTCAAGAAAAGTTAGCTTTATTTGTAGATGATATTATTCTATATTTGATAAATCTAGGAAAGGATATTTTGATGTTGTGGAACATTTTGAGACAGTTTCAAATCTCTTCTGAATAAAAAAATTAATGAAGCTAAAACAAAGACTATAGTGGTAAACTACATAGCCGCACGTGTTGTTGTATCTTTCGGCTTTTCCTGGTTAGGGGTCGCCACAGCGGAACTCCTGTCCGCTAATGATTGGCAGTTGATTTTTACATGCCGAGTTGCCAACCCTGACGCACAACCTTTAACGATGGTATGCCCATTCACACATGTCTCCACGCAGAAGATGCTCTAGCTGAGAATCGAACCGGACAGGGTCTTACTGTGAGGCGACAACACTACCGCAGCACCACCACTGCGGATTCATGAATTAGTCCATATCTATTGGGACACAATAAAATGAAGTACTTAGGAGTATGGATTAAAAAGGATTCTGTTATGGCAGCTAAGGATATGTCAGAAGAGACTAAACAAATAATAATAATACAAAAACAGAGAAACTGGAAGCTGCTGAATATGAATATGGATAGTAAGATACAAGTAGTAAAAATGCTTTCAGTCTCTTTAATTTTATATACAGGTCAGAAAAAAAAGTGTTTTTGATGAAGTTTTATAATTTATAAGATGAAAGCACTTAATGTCGTTTTTAATGTTAAAAAAATGTATATATATTTGTGGTGGATTCTTAGTGCTTTGTCCTAATAGCTGCTTGAAACACTAAGAACTGGAAAAAATAGTTTTTGAGAGTTTCACTCCACTTCCATTTCCTTTTATATACAGGTCTGGCATATTTTTATCATCCAGAGGAGAAGTTGCAGATCATAACTAATAAAGCCTTGAAGGAATTTCTTTGGGAGATGAAGAAGGCAAGAGTTAAGTAGCAGATGTTGATTCTCTCCATAGAACAAGGTGGTTTAGAATTACCTGATTTGAAGGGACACTTTATAGCTACTCAGTTGAGGTTAATATGCATAACACAAACAGAAGATTATAAATCAAAGTGGAAAGGGATGATGATGAAACAGAGAAAAGTTCAAGAAATAAGGAATGAGTAGGATTTTGAATCCTGGTTCTTAAGGAGAATAATATTAACCACACAGAGAATTATATTTATAAAGTAGCAGAAAGTATTCTAGGAACTATACCAACAAGGCAATGGAGAAAGGAGATTTTACCAATAGGGATGACTGTAAGTAGGGATATGGAACACAGGCAAGAAGGAGCTGGATTTTACTGGAGAACATTCACAAAGGAACCGAGGTATTGTGAGCAAATACCTAGGGAGGAAACGGTAATAGAGTGGGATGAGGCCAAGCAGAAGTTTGGATTGCTGGTTAGAGACTACCTCCCATACCAGGGAGTGATAACAGAACACAGGCAAACAGAAAGGGATGGGGGATTCCTAACTGAAAGACCAGCTCTGGTAGATTTTTAGTTGTGTCTATAACAAAAGCAGATGTTAAAAAAGGGATAATTAGTAGGGAATATAAAATATTGCATGATAACTATAAGACTCAATCAGAGAAGGCTAGAAAAGTTTGGGAAGAGAGAGACTTACAATGGGAAGACATCCCTATGGCTCTCAAGTATACAGCAAATCCCAGAAGGCTTTGCACAGGTCTTTCTATACTCCAAGCAGACGTCAGAGAATGTTTTCTCAGGTAGATAGTAATTGCTGGAGGTGTGATGGCTAAGAGGTAACTGGAAACATGTATTTTAGGAATGTAATGAGTTGGCATATTTTAAAACTTCCCTACAGAGTATTTTGTCAATAATGTTGGAGGAGCAAATTATTGTAACTAAGGAAATTATTCTTTTGAGTTGGGATACAGGATATGGATTGCCCAGACATATTAAAGCCTTAATAAGTTTAATGCTACTGGCTGCCAAAAAAGCAGCTGCTAGAAAATGGAAATCAAAATCTACACCAACTGTAACTGACAATGATAATGAGTATTATAAAGCAGATAAAAGAACTGAGGGAGGATATTTAGAAAACAGAAAGAACAAATTAGTGTGATTTAATAAATGTGTTTATAAAAAAGGAACAAGCAGTAGAAGCATACATCACCAAACACCAAGTGATACGGGAAGCATTCCAGATAAATGTTCAAAAAAGGTAATTATTATCCTAGTGATGTGTTTTGTAAAACTTATGCAGCAGCAGTGGTTGAAGAATATACAGCCCGAAATGCATGTATGTATAGCCATAAAAGGTGGTTCTATCCAACAGGCTATAGGTAGAGGTACATCTCAATAAAGCATAACAATTAAAATAAAGAACGTGCCTATATTGTAATGACCCTCACAGTGGAAACATAGTTAATACTCCAGAAAAGAGCAGATAATATGTATCAGATTGTGGGCATAAATTAAAATGAAATGCGTCAAGCTGAGCAGCACCAATAGTTGTCTTTGGGATTTTAAGGCACATTGCCTGGTGGGATCTGCACTGATTAACTAATGCAAAATATCTAAACACTTGTATATGGTGTAACCAAAATAATGATACACAAAATGTTGCACATCACTCCTTCATAAATTTTTTCAGAGGGGGCAGCCCCTCTGTACCCCTTGCATGGAGGGCAAGCACCCTTTCACTCTGCTCTTTATATATACCAACTCCAATGTCCCACAAACTCAGACAAAAGGTGGAAAACAAAGTAAAACTCACATTCTCCCTCTTGTTTGAGTTCTGCAGACCAAACATGAAAGCACATCTGCAATGCACCCAGGTATGACATACTGAAACCTCTACTACAGGTACCTGGCCATCTTTCGGCAGTAACATACACAGACCCACTAAGTACACATCAAACTACAGGTTTTCTTGCCTTCTATCTTTTTGTTGTTTAATGCAAGTCTGAAAAAAACAGTATAGTTAACATTCATTCCAACACACACGTATAGTTGGCATTCATTCCAACACACACATATAGTTAACATTCATTCCAACACACACATAATCTATGGGTAACATTTCCAGTTCAATTAGAATTTCTCTACTCATGTCTTCCTGGCACTCCTGCAATATTTGGTAAGTATTCTTAAGCCTAAGTTTATTTTTATTCTACTTTTCTGGTATGTTATCTTTCTCTTACACTACACTATTGCTTATAATGTCAGAAAATTATTATTTCTAAATATACCCCAAAACATCAGGTACTACTTATCAAAGTTATGCAGTTATGTTGTGTCCAGTGTTTGTCCTAATACTTGTTTCTTGTGTCCATACTGTATTCTTTTAATACCATTCATCTGTGCATGCTATACACATGCCTTTTGAGTTCCTTGACCACTAGGCCTCACCAAAAGATGGTCTTCCTTTATCCTAGTGGAAACATCCTATTAAACGAATACTTGCACGCATACATAAAGATTCCATGTAGACAACGGGCCATCTCCACAGCATCTACCCAGGGGTACACTATGCTTAACTGCCTCTACCTTTGTAAAATATAGGATTTGCATGTAGTTGCATTTTTAATAGAGCAGTCTATTATTTATTTATTTTGGGCCAATTACTATTTTTTACTTGAAGCGATGATGTTGTCTGTCTACTAAATTAATGGACCCACATCCTTTTCACCATGTTCTCTGAAGCAGGTTAGTATTACTAGATAAGGATACTGACACCAGGACAGGGATGACAAATGTTTAAAGACAGAATTTTTGAGATTATTTGAAGTAGAATTTAGGTGATGTAATACCAGTCAGTGTAGTCTGTGCATTATTTGGAGCAGATGGTGAATGTTGTTGTTGGAGATGGAAATAATGGAGCAGAAACTGGCAGGAAAGATCAGATAATGGCACTGAAATGGAATTGACAGATTTTGAAAAAGACAATAATTGATTTAATGTCAGCCAGGTATGATTTAAGGTTGTTAAGGACTGTTTGTTTAGTTTATAGATGAGAGAGTTTGCCTGTCTTAATTGTGCTCCTTTTCAGATTTCACAGATTAACCTTTAGGATCCTAAGTCTAGAAACTACTCCAACTCCACACATTTACTTTCCCTGCAGCTAGACTGCAAGAAAAAACCCTCCTCATACAACCTGAGACACTATCACAAGCCACACAACTCTCATTATACCTAGAACCAAACTCCACAGCACCCTACATGCTTTCTCCTCACAGACACCTGATATTTAGTAAGCCCTCCCTATCAAAATTAAGGAAATTAACACTTATTCTGAATTCAAGGGTTATTACACATTTGGGCATTATTACCATTCATAGAGATGAATGTAAAAGGGTCTCGTTTGCATACAAAACGCATAAAAGGACCCTGAATTGATGCCATTAAGCACCAGTTTACCAGGAGAATACAAGCGTTAGGCAGCAAATTAATTAGCTGAGTGGAAGGGAAAAAATAAATACGTACTGCCATACTTTTGAAAAGGAGGTACAATTATTCGCTTTACTTCAAGAAATGTTTTATTGTATTTTAATGCTTGTGCATACATGGTCAAACTATTGAAGGGATTATTGGGGGAAATTATTCATTTGAGTGTCAGTGGAGTACTTGTGCATACATGAACAAACTACTGAAGGGATTGCTTGGGGAAATGCTTCATTTTGGTGTCAATGAAGTGTGTGCACATACATGGACAAACTACTAAAGGGATTGCTTGGGGAAATGCTTCATTTTGGTGTCACTGAAGTGTGTGTGCATACATGGGCAAACTACTGAAGGGATTGCTTGAGGAAATGCTTCATTTTCCTGTCACAGAAATATGTGTGCATGCATGGACAAACTACTGAAAAGATCACAGGGAGCAAGTCTGTGGATTGCAAAGTAAATATCAAAGGGGAAGCAACATTTTTAACAAAGGATATGGGTAATGCAATGATACTGGTTTATGACTCGCAAGAACACTTCATTAACATACACACCACTTTACACAATTTCTCATTTACATCTCATGGCCTCTCTGGATCATGCCTTAGTTACACTCATTTGCAAACATTAGGGACACCCCTACTGCATTTATGCAAATGACTAAGAATACTGGCCATTATTAGCTAATTATAAAACAACCTTAGTGTGATGCCCAATTATATCCCACTGGACATCCCTTACTATACTGGGTCAGTAACTAAGGAGCATCAATCCTCACTACTGATTCCAATATCAGACTTAAACAAAAGTAATATTTCATAATTTTCATGAAGAGCACAACAAGGACACTCTCTATTTTCCTAGGTCTGGACTATATACCTCTGTCCACTCCAAATGTATTTTCTTATTATACACTTTAGAGCAATGTATCCCAGTTTAAGAATTCTGATACACTCACACTCGTAAATTTAAATCTCACACATACAAACACTTCTGGGAAAGCCTGACACAGATTTCCAGCTGTGTCACTTCCCCAAAATAATATGGTAATGCAGCCACCAATTAGAGTGTCTTCATGCCCATCTAAGGGGGTGCCCAATTATGAAAATTAAATATCAAAATAAATGATAGCTATGATCATAAGTGACCAGGCCTTCAAGGTGACCTGGGGAGTATCAAACAGGTATAAGCACTATCTAATCTCTAAAGAAAAACACTGATTTCCAGCCACAATATAAGTAATGAAAAACATTTAATAAGTAAAATGATTACAAGATTGTAAATCAATAACTTTCAATAAACACCAGAACTCAATCACAGGAAATATAAAATTAAACTGCAGTTTAGGAGTCCATTATTGTAGAAAAACTCTATCTTAATAACTAAGCTTTCCTAATCTACCTAAAGAATACTGTCTCTGATCTATTCTAACACATAACAGCAAGACAAAAGGCAGGCTTATAGTTTTTTGGTGCGTTCTCTTTCATGGGTGTCTACTGATTGCACAGCACTGTAACTTATTGTACTTCACAAAACTGCTCAGCACTTGACAAACTGCTCAGTACTTCACAAACTGCATTTTCAACTGTCTCATTTAAAAAATAACAGTCAGCTGTTTGAAAAAGTTCTTTTTCTGTCAGTCAGCTGTTTAAATAATCACTTAGCAACCAGGAAGATTCTAATGACATCACTCACTGTTCAGCTGATTCTCCATGGTACTTTAGAATGTCTCTCTCAAACATCACAATTAGAAATGCATAAAAAACACTCAACACAAAATACTCAACATTTAAAAAACGTATTTACATTTTCACAATTAGGCAGGCTGGGATATAATACAAGTTCATCTGAAAATATATACAAATCTCCTGCCAGACATGCTAAAACAGATGCCTGTGTTTTCATTTCCTTCACATCACCCCCCCACCCCTTATGACTCAAGCATGATTTTCAAGTGACCCTTGAAAACCAACCCTTGAGAAAAATGGGTCTACCTGGGAATAGCAACCCACTCCTCTTCTGAGCAATTAATTTGCATTAGCATTATTAACATTACTGCAGCGTTTTTCTCCTTCTGGGGAAACTTGGCTGAGTAAAGCTCCCACACCATAATTTGAAGCATCTACCTGTACAATAAATTCTTTATTGTAATCTGGGCTGACTAACACAAGGGATCTTCCCAAAATATTTTTAATTTCTTGGAATGCCTGTTCACAATCTGTGATCCACACTACCTTGACCAGTTTATTCTTCCTACTTAGGTCAATAAGGGGTGCAGCTATGGACTGTATTTGGGCACAAATTTCCTGTAGTACCTCCCTGTCCCTAGAAATGCTTTCACTTCTTTCTTAGTAACTGGAACTGGCCAAGCTTGGATATTGGATAGCCTCCATCTTGACAGATTCTGGCCTAATTTTACCACTTCCCACTCTGTGCCCTAACTAAGTGACCTCTGTCATACCCACTTGACACCTACTGGGTTTAATGGTTAATCTCGCCCTACTTAATCTATCCAAAACCTCCCTTACATGTTAGTCTGCAAATGCCCATAGCATCATCTTCAATGTAGAGTTTAACCTCTGGGGATGGTAGGGAGTGGCCTTTAGATATGTCACCCCTCAAAACCTTCACATACAAGTCAGTAGATCTGACATGAAGTTGGCACCTTGGTGAGTCAGGATTTCCTGTAGAAAACCTACTCTGCTGAAAATTTCTAGCAAAGTATTTGCCACCTTTTCTACATTAATATCACCTGCAAAAGGAATATTAGGGACTTTAGTTAGAAGTGGCAGATGGTAGGCTCTAGGCTCTACCAACTGATGCACTATCTCACCTTCCAGCCTTCCCTTAGGAGTCCATTCTTTATACAACAAACCCTTGTTCCCATATACAGACTCCCCTCTTCCTTGAACCTCAGGTGCTTCCTTAGCCATCTCTCTCAAGCTTTGTACTGTAGGGTCCATAAATTGAGCTTGTCTCAACTGTACATTTGCGGCCCTCCTATGCTCCCCTTCCACAGGAAGTCTAGTATATTATGGCAGCTGTACCTCACTGTCAATCTGGGTATCATCACTCCCCTCTGTCCTTGCAGTTACCATGTCCAAGGGAACATTAGTACTTCCAGCAGCTGTGGCTCACATTCAGACTTACTGCTACCAGACAGCACCTTCTCTGAAACAGCCACCACACCAGTCCCAGCTTCATGTATGAGATCTTTCTGGGTCCTTCCCAGACTACTGGACCTACATGCCTGTCTCCCAGCCTGACTATGTGTCACTGCATGCACACAAGGCACTGCATCATCACAGTCATTGCCTATCAGGATATCTGCAGGAATATTCTCAAACACAAGCTCCCCTTCCACAGGAAGCCTAGTCACTTCCGATAGCTACACCTCGCTGTCACTCTGGGTACCAGCTCTCACCTTTGTCCTCACAGTCATCATGTTCAAGGGAACATCAGTACCCACCAGAAGCTGTGGCTAACATTCAGACTTACTGCTACCTGATAACACCTTATCTGAAACAGCTGCCACACCAATCCCAGCTTCAGGTACGAGATCTTTCTGGGTCTCTCCCAGACCACCTGACTTACATGCCTTTCTCCAAGCCTGACTGCATGTCACTGCATGTACACAAAGTACTACATCATCAAAGTCATTCCCTATCAGGACATCTACAGGAATATCCTTGAACACACCTACTTACTTGCTTCATCTTCCACCCTCCCGGTCAAGATGAACTCTAGCCAAAGGTATTTAGAATGGGGTCCCTCCCAATGCTCTGTTAATTTGGCACCCCATTTGTTTCTAAACAACTGGCAATTTGTCATCCCCACTTGCTGGCTCTCTCACCTTTTGCTTCTTACCCTGCTAGATGGGCATTTGACTGCTATGTGGCCCCTCTGGTTGCTTTTCAAACATCTAATCCATAACCGTGTACTTGGTTTAGTAGTTTCCCCCTTTACTGGTGTACTCTGTTGCACTGGTTTAGACTGCTCCCATGGGTTCCCTTATGCCCATGCACAGCAATGGGTATCCCTTTCCTATGCAGTGGTGCTCTGCTTGCCAAGTAGAGATCCCCTTTTCTCCCCAACTCCTCTGTAGAGTTGCGCTCATGGTCTGCTAACCAGATCCTCATGTCATCAGGCAAAGTACTGAGGGCTTGTTCCCTCGCCAAAAGTCTACCAGTCCCTCAAAAGTGGTGACCTGATACCCACTCACCAATTTGTGAAAGTAAGTACTTAAGTCAGCAATATAATCATGTACACCTTCATCTGCCTTGTGTCTATGTCCACAAAACTTTTTCCATAAGTTTCAGGTGTAACTTTGAAACAGTCAAGCAAGCAACATTTCATTTTATCATAAGTCAAACAATCTACATCATTTAACTTTGTTACAGCCTGAACAGCTTTACCATGGAGTAAGGGAGACAGCAGCTGAACCCAGAGCTCACAGTCAACATCATATTGTCTACATACTCTCTCAAAAATATGAAAAAAACTATCAAAGTTATCCCCATTGCTGTACTGAGGAAACAGTTTACTGACCTGCATGGCTTCTGGGTCTGATTATTCCCTTTTGCATTACCTCCATGACCCTCTTGAAGGGTTTGAAGCTCCATTTCATACTGGTGCTGTCTCTCATTGTCCTCAGCTTCCAAATGCCTCAGCCTCTCTGCTGATTCCAGTTCAAGATATTTGGTTTCCACTTCATGTTGACGCTGTTTCTCCTCAGCCTCCAAACATCACATTCTCTCCCCTTCCTCAACCTTCAGGCATTGGGTCTCCAAATGCAGTTTCTCCTCAGCCTGCAGACATTGGGTCTCCAGGTGCAGTTTCTCTGCTGATTCCAGTTCAAGACGTTTGGTCTCCAGGCGCATTCTCTCCAACTCCAGATAGATTCTCAGGTCCGCCGATTAAAATATGGACTGTCCAGTCTCGGCAGGCTGCACATCACCAACACCAAACTGGATATCCTCCGAATTGCTGATATGACCTGTGGCTGCAACCAAGGCTGAAATTATTGCTTCATTGGTCAAGTTGGCATATACCAATCCTCTGGCTTCACACTCCTTAGCCAACTGGATCTTTGTCAGCTTGCTAGAATATTCTGCTGACATTCTTGCCTGCTATCCCTGACTATCTAACTAAAAATAATAAATAAATAAAACTGTGGTGGATTGAAATTCTGAATGCTTATCTTTTGACTGTCAAGAGTAAACACCTTAATGACAACTACCCACAGGCTACTGAAATCCAATTAAAAATCCTACACCACTGGCACCAATAAATGTGATGCCCAGCTTTATCCCACTGAACTGCGACTGATAAATGTTACATCTGATTATATCCCACTGGCCTACCAAGAAGTAAATGACATCCCTTACTATCCTGGGTCAGTAACTAAGGAGCGTCAATCCTCACTACTGATGCCAATATGAGACTGTCACTTAAACAAAAGTAATATTTCACAGTTTTCCCCTATGAGTACAACAGGAACATGCTCTATTTTCCTGTGACTGGACTATATACCTCTGTCCCCCCAAATGTATTTTATTATTATACATTTCAGAGCACTGTGTCCCAGTTTAAGACCTCTGATACACTCACACTCAAAGTAAATTTAAATTTCACACATCCAAATACTTCTGGGAAAGCCTAACACAGATTTCCAGCTGTGTCTCTTCCCCAAAAAAATATGATAAGGCTGCCACCAATCAGAATGTCTTCATGCTCTTCTAAAGGGGTGTCCAATTATGAAAATTAAATATCAAAATAAATGATAGCTTTGACCATAAGTGATCAGGCCTTCAAGGTAACCTGGAAAGTATCAAACAGGTATAAGCACTCTCTAATCTCTAAAGAAAAACACTGATTTCCAGCCACAATGTAAAGTAATGAAAACATTTATTAAGTTAAATGATTACAAGATTGTAGATCAATAGCTTACAATAAACACCAGAACTCAATCGAAGAAAATGTAAAATTAAACTGCGGGACAGGAGTCCATTATTCTAGAAAAACACTATCTTAATAACTAAGCTTTCCTAACTTAACTAAAGAATACTGTCCCTGATCTATTCTAACACATAACAGCAAGGCAAAAGGCAGGCTTACAGTTTTTTTGTGAGTTCTCTCTCACGAGTGTCCACTGACTGCACAGCACTGCAACTGACTGTACTTCACAAAACTGCTCAGAACTTGACAAACTGCAGTTTCAACTGTCTTATTTTAAAAATAACAGTCAGCTGTTTGAAAAAGTTATTTTTCTGTCAATCAGCTGTTTAAATAATCACTTAGCAACCGGGAATATTCTAATGACATCACTCACTGTTCAGCTCATTCTCCACAGTACTTTAGAATGTCCCTCTCAAACATGCACAGTTAGAAATACATGAAAACACTGACAGATCCTTTAAACATTTTGTTTACACAGGGAAATACTCAACATTTAAAAAACGTATTTACATTTTCACAATTAGGCATGCTGGCATACAATACAAGTTAATCTGAAAATATACACAAATCTCCTGACAGACATACTAACGCAGATGACAGTGTTTTAATTTTCTTCACATCCAGTACCATCTACACCCCAAACAAAAGATATAGTATATAAAAAGATAAAAAGAATAGTGTAGTATGAGGGAATATATGTCAAACAACAGTAATACTGGGTTATTAACTATATTACAATGGTTCAGTTGTACAGCAGTGCCTTGTATGTATAAATAAAACACATCAACGTGGTGGGGCTGGAAACAATACATGATTATCTTTCCCTGTCTTTGTTTAGGGACTATGAGCTACCACAAATGTGCTGAAAATCAGTTTATGTAATTCATTGCAATGGTAACAAGTGACCTAGCGTTAGCATGCCCACTTCAAAATATAAGCTTGCCTTCTAACACTGAGACATATACATATCACAATCTTACTGAGGCTTCTGTGCCATAATTTGTGAAGTTTTTCTGTCTCTTAGAAAGGAAAAATGATTGCTACAAAAAGTTAAACTTATAAATGAAATAGCACCTGATATGTTGGCCAGTTATGTGACAGAAAAAGCAAAAAGATGTGTAAAAACAAGTAAATGACAGAAAAAGAAAAAAACTGAGTCAGGGAGAAAGACTGGTGGAAGTGAATAATGTTTACAGCAGCACATAGCATGCTGGAAAGATGACTAGTTATAATAATAAAATGAAACAGAGAAAAGTAAGCAGGCATAAATGGATAACATATCTCTCAACTATCCAGAATATTGCAGAATGTCCCGATTGTTGCCAAATATTTTTGGTCCATTTCTCATAAAATGTCTAGTTTTCTGGCAAATCAATGAGTATTGAAGTCATTAAATAGTGGTAGATATTTCAGTTGCAGACTTCATATCCTTCAGAAATTGCATGATAAAACAAAACCTACTATTTTACACACTAAGTTTATAAGATGTATTTAAAATCTGTCCATGATTTTGGGCCTTTGTCTCCCATTATTTTTGGTTTTGTTGACAATTCTTGAGTTAAGAAATTAAGGGATAGTGTGATAAAGAGTTTGCCTTATAGTGAAAAGCAAGTGATAGAAAACAGAAAAGGACACCAAAAAGTAGTTAATGTAAAACACTATTTTTAAAGGAAATGACCGCAGAGTGATTGTAGAAAGACAACCTTTGTGCAGAAAGTTACCCAAGTCTGCAGTCTTTGTTTATCTATGAAAGGGAGTGGTTATACAAGGATGACTTTACTAGCAGACCTGGAATTATCCACTTCACAGACGAGTACCATCACAGAAGTACAGCTGTGAACAATAAAAAGCAGATCACATGGTTAATATCATTTGTACAGCAAATATCCAAGGCTAGTCATTGGCATTATCCTGCAGTGTTGCAGAACAATCACAGATTAGTTTGCATCTGCAAAGAATAAAAATAAATAAACAGGAACATATTACTCTCATTTACTAATAAATGTCTTTAAAAGATTTTTATGTCATGTAATTATGTTGAGACAGATTTAAAAGGGGAGGGGAATATTCTTGATTATAGGGAATATTTATGGCAAGCAATTATGAACACATGCCCCCAAGGTCTTAATGAACATTTAAACTTCAAGACAGTCTTGAGAGTGAGGAAATTAAAATATTAGTTTTATCTAGGTTTAATTTTTTTTTCATCTCAAAATGCTTTATATTTTTCTTAGCTTTTCTTACTTGAAGAGGTTGTGATTTAGTATAATAGTTTAGCTGTTTATCTCACAGACACAAGGTATAGAGTTTGAGTCTCACCCTTGAAAGGGCAATTGGCTAAGCTTAAATGGCCCACAAGCACAACTAGCCTAGCATTTACCTATAAACTTATGAAAATAATCAGTACGATGTGTTTTAATTTGTTAGCGCATATAATATTTTCATCGTGAAAGCATTGGTATGCTCTGCACTTTCTGTATGTTGGAGAAAATAAAATTTAAGTTTTTTATTTGCTCTCTGTGTAATGTTATGATTAGATTCTATTATATTTATTTAACTATTTATTTGCTAAATAGTTGAACTGGTCAACAGACACTTTTCAGCCACAGCCTGGACTCAATAAGGAACAGAAATGAAGCACTGTAGTACAGTAAAAAATGAACAGTGATAAACAGTAACTAATGTACAATAATAAATGATCAGCAGTAATCAATAGACTCATACTGTAGTTATAAATGAACAGTAATAATCAATAGCATAACAGTACAGTAATACACAAACAGTAATAATCATTGACATCCCAGTGCAGTAATAAAAGGACAGCAATAATCAACAGCATTACAGTATTAAATGAGCAGTAATCAACAGCATTACAGTAATAAATGAACAGTAATCAATAGCATTACAGTGATAAATGAGCAGTAATCAACAGCGTTATAGTAATGAGCAGTAATCAATAGCATAGTACAGTAATAAATGAGTGGTAAATAAATGTATTTTAAAATTATAAATAAACTTGGGATTGTGGGTGTGTTTTATATCTGATAAAGTCTGTTATTTCGAGAACAAAAACATGAATTGTGTGTGGCATTAATAAAAAGCTAACTATTTATCTGGTGGCCATTTTGTTGCTGTGGCTCGTGTGTGGTTGTGCCTTAGTGTTTCTGAAATGAGCAGTAATCATTGACATTACAGTAATAAATGAGCATTACCATATGATAACAAAAGGATAATACAAACTCAGCAAATTGCATAATGTAGAATACAAATAAAATATTGAAGGCAGAAATGTATTTATTTATACATTTGTTAACTGGGTAGGTGCACTGATCTGAAGACCCTTTTCAGGTATGCTTCAGATTAGAAGGCAAATAAGAAAGACAGTATTTTACAAAGAACTGGTATACAAGAAGCAATGACAATATAAGCACAAAATTACAATGATAACAGTTACAAGACAATGTTGTGATATCAAGCATACATACAAGATATGGCAAATACATTAGCAATTGAGGGTTAATGATACAGAGTTTAGGATAATGTAACGATATATCGATAAGGCATAAGGCATAACAAAATACCCAACACTCTAGTCATAGGTGACTCTATAGTCAGGCACACTGATGTTCCACTCACCAGGCTAAACAAGGAGAAAGTTACAGTCAGCTGCCTGTCGGGTGCCAGGATCCGCCACATAATGCACGCACTCAGGTCACTCCACAACAACTACAAATATGACTCTGTCACTGCCCATGTTAGTGTGAATGACCTGAGACGTACCTCCCTGGACTACATGAAAAGAGACATGGAGGACATCTCCGATCTTGTAGCCCAGGCAGGTATGACCATAGCCCTGAGTAGCATCCTGCCATCATCCAGAATGATACCACACTACAAGGACAAAATGACTAACTTCAACAATTGGCTAAGCTTCTGGTGTCATTCTAAGGGGATCCAGTATCTTTCTGCCTGGGATGACATGATTGACAGACCACAATGCTTTGCCAGAGATGGCCTGCACCTGTCGCCCTTGGGATTCCGGATACTGGCTAAGGCTCTTACCACCCCTATAGTGCCTTTTTTAGGCAAAGTTCAAATGACAAATTCACCACCGTAACAGGTACAAGCAAGCAAAATCTGAGGGTAATGCTACTCAATGCTAGAAGTCTAAACCTCAAAATGCATTCACTCAAGGCACTCCTTAAAATGGAGAACATTGACATTTGTGCAGTGACAGAGACCTGGTTCAAGGCTCCAGAAAGCACCCCTGCATTACCAGGCTATAATTCATACCACACCTTTCGGCCACCTAACCTGGACCGAAACACTAAAGGTGAAGGTGTGTCCATATTCATTAAGGATATCCACACCTCTAGGCTAGTTGCTCAGCATAATGCATCCGAGATTATCCAAGTGCAACTAACTCTGGGCAAGACCGCAATCCAAATTGTAACTTGCTACAGATCCCCCACCATGCCCCAGGATTCCCACTCCTCATTTCTTGATACACTGGAAAGTATTAGGGTACAACTCAACACCATAATAATGGGCAATTTCAACTATCCCACCATTAACTGGGAAAACTACTCATGTACCAACTCTTTTGCTCAACATTTTCTGCAATTCATAAATTCCAATGCCTTGGATCAACTTATCCACACCCCCACCAGGGGCAGTAATATCCTAGACCTGGTCATTACCAACATGGGCGACTGGTGTTCCACACCAGAGGTCAATTCCTCGTTGGTCAGATCCGACCACAAGCTAATCAGCCTAGACATCCACATCCCGCCCCCACCCCCATTAGGGAATCCACTATAAAAGATTTCTCCAAAGCCAACTTCACGCTTCTTAAGACAGAAGTGTCAAACTTCACGACACCCATGCAGATGGACAATAGAGGTATGACTGCTGAATCCTACACAAATGTACTTTATAAGTACTTATACGAGTGCAAGGATTGTGCTATCCCTAACAGAACCAAGATGCTATCCTCCAAAAAAAGGAAGACAATCTGGTGGTCCCCTGCCATAAACAAACTGTACAACAGAAGGAAGAAACTGTTGCAAAAAAGAGTAAAATCCCATGACTGGAGGAACTCTCTGGTCAGCCTCAGTAAGAAGCTGAGATCCCTCATAAAATCCTTCAAAGCTAGTTATGAAAACAAAATCACCACTGATTCTAGACAACCACAAAGCATTCTATAGCTATGTCAAGAATCTCAATGGCAACACTCAGATCTGCTCTGAGTTACAGCACAATTGCACTAAATACACAGAACCAACTGATATTGCCAACATCCTGACAGATAGGTTCAGTGCTAACTTGACCCCCCCCACCCCTTAAAGGGCCCATCTCTATACCAGAAGAATGCAAAGTTCCTGTAATCACGGCTGCACAGGTAAAAACCACACTCTCCAAACCCAAGAACACAGCATCCATAGGACCTGACAACATCCCAGGCTGCATTCTACATGAACTACAGAATAAACTGGTACCCCACCTAAGCACCATGTTCAATCATAGCCTCACCTCAGGCTTTGTGCCCACTGAATGGTGCACAGCGATGGTTATCCCACTCCACAAAGGGGGAGCCACCATGGATCCAGGGAACTACTGCCCCATTAGTCTAACGAGCCTGGTCTACAAGGCCATGGAACGTATCATCATGGAACTTATAAACAAAGACATTGGTAATCTCCAAACTCTGGACCCCACCCAGTTCAGGTTTGTAAAAGGCAGATCATGTCTCCTAAACCTGATTGACTTCTTTGAAGCAGTCACTAAAGCCGTAGACAAGGGTAAGGTGGTTCACACAGCCTATCTAGATCTCACCAAGGCTTTTAACACCATCCCCCACTCTGGAATTATAGATAAACTCACTAAACTAGGTATAAATCTCTGTGTCACAAGATGGGTTACCAACTGGCACACTGACAGAACCCACACTGTGAAAGTAGCAGACTCCAAATCCGACTTCAGACCAGTGACAAGTGGAGTACCACAGGGTTCAGTCCTGGGTCCTCTCCTGTTTGGTATCTACTTTTCTGCTGAAGTACAGACTAACACAGAAGGTCTTTTGGTAACGAAGTTCGCAGATGACTGCAAACTAGGAGCCATAATTGAAACTCCTAACGATGTGGACATCCTACAAAAGGGCCTCACTGAGACAGATGCCTGGTGTCAAAGCCTTGGCCTCAAGCTCAATGCCAATAAGTGCATTGTCATCCCCTTTGGTAAAAACTCTGTACCCATGAGCTACTACATAGGTGGTAGTCTACTTAACACCAAAAGTGTGATAAGAGACCTTGGGACACAGGTGGACAGTAGTTTCTCCTTTGAGAATCACATTGCCACAGTAGTCAGGAAATCCTTCTACGTGGCACACCTCATCACAAAAGGTTTCTTATCCAGGAAAAAAGAGGTCATTGTTCCCCTCTAATCGTCACTATTTAGACCCATTATAGAGTACAATGCCCCTTTTGGTATGTACCTCACAAGACATCTACAACAACTGGAAAGGCCACAGAAATACTTCAAAAAGAGGATTACCAGCCTCAAACAGATGCCCTACGTAGACTGTTTCAAAAAACTCCAATTTTACTCCGTCATATATCGCCTACTCAGAGGCGATCTCTGCCTAACATAAAAAGCTATGTCAAACCCAGAGCTGTTGGACATGCTCCACTTAAAGAAATCCCAATCCCTCCGAGCTACCCGCTCTGGGGACCTAAACCTTCTCACCACAATAAACAGAACATGCTGGAGGGACAGATTCCTGTCCCAGAGACTTCCCATACTCTGGAACAAACTATCTATCTATGTCAAACAGAGCTCCTCATTAGCACTCTTCAAGAAAAATCTTGATGATTGGATGGGAAATAGGAATTCATCCCGGGCATCACCTCTGTGTCTCTGATAGACAGGGGCACAGGAAAATAATTTTCTAGGGTGGCGAAAGCCAGGGTACCTTTTTGGCTTGGCTTGTATAGGCCCTAGGGCCGGTAGCCTAGTACCTGTCTATGAACCTATAAGTAAAGGCTGAGCAGTGGCATTCAACAATACAGAATATAAAAGATTAAAATACACTCTGGAAGTGTGGACAAGCATATCATGATTCATGGGTAATAGAAGTAAGAAGAGTAAGGAACAGGTCCTCAGTACTTTGCATGAGCTCATGAGGATTGGGGTGGCAGACCAGGAGTGTAACACTGTTAAGGTGATGGGAGTAGGGGACTGTCTTGCTACCTAGCAGGTTGCCAATGCATGCAAGGGGAACCCAGCAGTGCACGTGGTTATAAGGAAACCCATGAAGGGGCAACGTAGGTCACCACAGCAGAATGCAGAAGGAAAAGGAGGAGGCCATGCTTTCTGGTACACATCCAAGGTCGGGGTTAAATGTTTCAGATATAATGAAATGGGGCATATACATTCTGACTGTCCACTAAGGCAGTTGGAAAAAACAAACATCTCAGGTAGCAGCACACAAGACTAGCACTATGACAGTGGTGGGCTGTCTAGAGACAACTGTACCTAGATATTACAAATGTCTATATCCTATCATGGTTGGGGGGAAGGAAGCCATTACTAAAACGGACAGACCCAGACATAACCATAGCCAAGCATGCAGTGGTCAAACAGTAGCAATATGTGCTGGGAAAGTCTATTCCAGTTAGGACCTTGGGCGGGAAAACTTTTCATATACCTTTGATCAGACTCCATCTAGCCAGGGAAGGGGACAAGGGAGCCAGAAAGTAGCTATCTTTGAGGATATCCCTGCTGATGTCCGAATAGAGAATGACTTTGACAATGCATTACAGTGTGTGCATGCTGTTACACACTACCAGGCACTGAGGCAATCACACAGGGAAAGCATTAAGAGGAGACCCAGATGATTCTCTCATCTACATCTGGGGATGGTAATGTTCCTACTTCAGAGGGGGAGCTAGTCAGTAACTGCGAATTAGGAACTGTACCACAGCAGCTGAAAGGCACTGGGTTTCTTCTTGGAAGGTGATACTTCTAAAGGAGAGATAGGTGATAGTAGTCAGACAGAATATAAGGCACCACTGGCAAATGGTGACAGACATACTTTGGAAGAGAATGTAGGAAGAGTTACCAAGGAAGAGCTAAGGCAGATTCAGTTCTCAAACTCTATTATACAGGACTTGACAGAGGTAGCAAGGAAGCCCAATACTCAAGGAAAGGACTTCCACATCCTGTGACTTAGGATGGTTGTACAGGGAATGGACCCCTGAAGGAAAGCTACACACAGAAGGACTTACTAGCATAAAGCATACCAAAAGACGGTTTATGAAGATTTTTATTGGCAAGAGATTGAAAATGATGTAATAGGATACTGCAGGACTTGTGAACAGTTCCAAAAGGTTAGCAAGGACGGCTGCATTAAGAGCAGCAAGAAGCTGGTGGTCTAGGACCCTAACTAGAGTAGTGGCAGCACTACTTTGCCAGGAAGAATGCAGTGGATAAATGGAGAATTATGTCACCTCTCTCTGGAAATTGTATGTAGCTGGGTCTATAAAAATAATGACTCATCTGAAAGGTAGTTACTCTGAATAAGGGGCACAGAAAGACTCTGCGATTTACTGAGAGAGTGGTGGAAAGGGTCTTGGGTGCTAGGTCAGAGACTCAGCTCTGAAGATGTCTTGTGTATAGTCTAATCTGAGGGTAGATGTTGGAAGCCCATACCCAGTATATGAATACTCATGAGGCCAGGTTGTATTATGTGAATTGATTATTGAGTTAGACGTATGCACCTTCCCTTCTTTTATTTAGCCTGATGGGTACCAGTGGTGTGACTCAAAGGACCATCCCTCTAGTGCTAGCTTAGAACTTTCTTCACAACTGATAGGCAGTGGTGAGATTCAAACTGAATATGTGTCGTTTATCCCTCACAGAGGTGGCAGTGGTGCCATCGTACATGGCAGTGGGTTAATTATGTAACCACTCACTGATGTAAGACTTAGGCTGGCTAGAACTCTGACCCATTGCTATAGACCATATAATTTAAAACTTAGATTGCATAGACAGCAGTCCTTCTACTGTTAAATTAACATCACCTAGTATGGTGCCGCTGTTGTTCTTGATGCCTGCTAAAACATGTTTTTTAGTGCTTATTAAGCAGAGTAATGGTTGAGGAGGGTGGACTATAAGCTACAACAAAAATGGTGCGTTTTAACCAAATAGGGGCATTGACCCTGGCAGAGCTGGTTGCTGTAACAAGCAGGGGTCAGTGTTTAAAGCATTTCTTACAAATAGTAGTATCCCCAGCTTGTCATGTTGCTTGTCCTACTGTCTTTGTATAAGTAAAATTATCACCTGTAAGGTCTACAGGGCCATAGTTTAGTCAGGGTTCGGTAACACGTAGAATTTCTGCAATTTCTGTTATTAACGACGTTTCAAAAAGGTTCAGTTTCACCATGTGCATTTATTTCTAATGCTACTTATTGTAACTTCACCATTTTAAGCCCATTGTCTGATTTTAGTTATTACTTAATATTTGGCCAGTTAGATCCTGGACAAAGTAGGATACCCACTTCTGTAACTATTAACTCTAGTTGTTTGCAAATGAACACTGTTCTCTTAGCTTCAAGTGATGGAATAGTCAGCTTATACAGGATCAGTTTGGTGAGGAGACTGAAGTTGCTGCAATGAAAATCAGTACCTTGATATATGAGGTCATGGTTCTTTAACAGCACAGAATGGACTGTTTTATCCAGGCAACAAGACATCATCAGCACCATGATATATGAGGTCATGGTTCTTTAACAGAACAGAATGGACTGTTTTATCCAGGCAACAAGACATCATCAGCACCTTGATATATGAGGTCATGGTTCTTTAACAGAACAGAATGGACTGTTTTATCCAGGCAACAAGACATCATCAGCACCTTGATATATGAGGTCATGGTTCTTTAACAGAACAGAATGGACTGTTTTATCCAGGCAACAAGACATCATCAGCACCTTGATATATGAGGTCATGGTTCTTTAACAGAACAGAATGGACTGTTTTATCCAGGCAACAAGACATCATCAGCACCATGATATATGAGGTCATGGTTCTTTAACAGAACAGAATGGACTGTTTTATCCAGGCAACAAGACATCATCAGCACCATGACATATGAGGTCATGGTTCTTTATCAGAACAGAATGGACTGTTTTATCCAGGCAACAAGACATCATCAGCACCTTGATATATGAGGTCATGGTTCTTTAACAGAACAGAATGGACTGTTTTATCCAGGCAACAAGACATCATCAGCACCTTGATATATGTGGTCATGGTTCTTCAACAGAACATAATGGACTGTTTTATCCAGGCAACAAGACATCATCAGCACCTTGATATATGAGGTCATGGTTCTTTAACAGAACAGAATGGACTGTTGTATCCAAGCAACAAGACATCAGGTAGATGAGGTGGAGGACTTTAAGTATTTCTGAATCTTATTTACTTGACAGGGAAGAGAGGATTGAGTGATTGCTCAGCACATTTCTGCACTGAGAATGATACTACAGCTGTTAACTGGACAGCAGTGAGTAAGGAAGGGCTGAATCATAGGGTGAAGCTCTCAGTTTACAGGTTACTCCATGTTCATCTGTGGTTATGAGTTTTGATTAGTGATGAGATTGGAAGTACAGTGAACAAGGATGAGAGTCATCCACAGGGTATGAGTATCTTGGCAATCTGGGAAGCACACGTATAGGTTCATAGGTTGGTACTAGGCTATTGGCCCTAGGGCCTATACAAGCCTAGCCATAACAATTCCCTGGATATTTCTTCCCACAATATTTACTTCCCTGGACCTCTGTCTAGCAGGGCGACTGACATGATCCCCGGGGTGAATTTCCTATCTCCCATCCAATCATCAAGGTTCCTTTTGAAGAGGGCCAAGGAGGTGCTCTGCTTGACATGTATGGGCAGTCTATTCCAGAGTATGGGGAGTCTCTGGGTCAGGAACCTATCCCTCCAGCATGTTTTGTTCATTGTGATGACAAGTTTTGGATCCCTGGACCATGTGGCTCTGAGGGATTGGGATTTCTTTAAGTGGAGCATGTCCAACAGCTCAGGGTTTGACATGGCCTTGTATGTTAAGCAGAGATCGCCTCTGAGTAGACAATATGCCACAGATTATAACTGGAGTTTTATTTTAGATGGTCAGCATATGACATCTGCTTTAGGCCTGTGATTCTTTTAGTGAGATATTTCTGCGGCCTTTCCAGCTGTTGCAGATGTCTTGTGAGGTACAGACTAAATGGGGCATTATACTCTATAATGGGTCTAATGAGGAATGAGTACAGTGGGACAATGACCTCCTTTTTTCTGGATGAAAAGCCCTTAGTAATGAGGTGTGCCACATAGAAGGATTTCCTGACTATTGTAGCGATGTGGTTATCGAAGGTGAGACCACTGTCCACCTGTGTCCCTAAGTCTCTCATCACACTTTCGGTGTTTAGTGTACTGCCACCTATGTGGTAATTCATGGCTACATGTTTTTCCCAAAGGGGATAACTATACATTTCTTGGCATTAAGCTTGAGCCCATGGCTCTGGCACCAAGCATCTGTTTCTGTAAGACCCTTTGTAGAATATCCACATCATTTGGGGATTCAATAATGGCTCCCAGTTTGCAGTCATCTGCAAACTTTGTTAGCCAGAGTCCCTTAGTGTTGGCCTGTACTTTAGAAAAGTAGATGCCAAGCAAGAGCGGTCCCAGGACTGAACCCTGAGGTACTCCACTTGTCTGGAGCTGGATTTGGAGTCTGCTATTTTTACAGTGTGGGTTCTGTCAGTAAGCCAGTTGGCAAACCATCGAGTGATGTAGGGATTTATGCCCAGCTTAGTAAGTTTATCTATGATTCCAGAGTGGGGGATGGTGTTAAAGGCCTTGGTGAGGTCCCGATAGGCTGTGTGGACCGCCTTACCCTCGTCCACAGCTCTGGAGACTGATTCAAAGAAGTCAATCAGGTTTAGGAGATAAGATCGGCTTCAAGAACCCAAACTGGGTGAGGTCCAGTGTTTGAAAGTTGCCAATGTCTTTGTTTAATGCGTTCCATGCCCTTGCAGATCAGGCTCGTCAAAGTGATGAGACGGTAGTTCCCAGGATCCAAGGTGGATCCCCCCATGTGGAGTGGGATAACTGTAGCTGTGTTCCACTCAGTGGGCACAAAGCCTGAGGTGAGACTATGATTAAACAAGACACTTAGATGAGGTGCCAGTTCATTTTGTAGTTCAGGTAGTACACAACCCGGGATGTCATCTGGTCCCATGGATGCTGTATTCTTAGCTTTGGAGAGTGCGGTTTCTACCTGTGTGGCCATGATTAACGGAACTTGGCAATCTTTTGGTATTGAGATGGGCCCTTTAGGGGGTGAGAGGGGGTGAAGTTGGCACTAAATCGATCTGCCTGGATATTGGCAATATCCTTGGGATCAGTACATTTAATGCCATTCTGTTGTATCTCAGAGCAGATCTCAGCATTGCCATTTAGATTCTTGACATAACTATAGAATGCCTTGTGGTTATCTTTGGAATCTTTGGCAATTTTATTTTCATAACTAGCTTTGGAGGATTTTATGAGGGATCTCAGCTTCTTACTGAGGCTGGTAAGGGAGTTTTTTGCATCCTGGGATTTTCCTCTTTTCTGTAACAGTTTCTTCTTTCTGTTGTATAGCTTGTTTATGGCAGCAGACCACCAGATTGGCTTCCTTTTTTTGGAGGAGAGCATCGTGGTTCTATTTGGGATGGCACGATTCATGCACGAGTGGATGTGCTCATACAGTGCCTTAGTGTAGGATTCAGCAGTTGAACTTTCAGACCCCATCTGCATGGGTGCCATGAAGTTTGTCACTTCTGACTTAAGTAGCATGAAGTTGGCTTTGGAGAAGTTTTTTACTAAGGTTTCCTTACTTGGGGGTGGGGGGTGTGGATCTCAAGGGTGATTTGCTTATGGTCAGACCTGACCAATGAGGGGGTGACCACTGGTGTGGAGCATCTATCTCCCATGTTGGTAATGACCAGGTATAGGATATTGGAGCCCCTGGTGGGACAATGGATTAGTTGATCCAGGGAGTTTGAATTTATGAATTCCAAGAAACATTGGGAAAAGGTGTTGGTATCCAAGCAGTTTTCTCAGTTAATGGCAGGGTAGTAGAAATCTCCCAGTATTAGGGTGTTTGATTGTATTGTAATATTTTCCAGTATGTTTAGAAAGGTGTAGTAAGAATCTTGGTGCATGATGGGGGATCTGTAGCAAGCTACAATTTGAATTGCAGTCTTACCTAGTGTTAGTTGCACCTGGAGAATTTCAGATGCATTGTATTGGGCAACTAGCCTGTAGGTGTGAATATCCTTGGTGAATATGGACACTCCTCCACCTTTAGTGTTTCGGTCTTGGTTTGGTGGCCGAAAAGTGTGGTAAGAGTTGTAGCCTGGTATTGCAGGGGTGCTCTCTGGAGCCTTGAACCAGGTCTCAGTTACTGCACAGATATCAATGTTCTCCATTTTTAGGAGTGCCTCGAGAGAGTGCATTTTGAGGTTTAGACTTCTAGCATTGAGTAGCATTGCCTTCAGATTTTGCATGCTTGTATCTGTTACGGTGGTGGTTTTGTCCTTTGAACCTTGCATAAAAAAGGCACTATAGGGGTGGCAAGAGCTTTAGCCAGTAACCTCAATCCCACGGGTGACAGGTGCAGACCATCTCTGGCAAAGCATCGTGGTTTGTCGAACATGTCTTCCCAGGCAGACAGATACTGGATCCCCTTTGAATGACACCAGAAGCTTTGCCAATTGTTGAAGTCAAATCATTTTGTCCTTATACTGTGGTATCATTCTGGGTAAAGGCAGGATGCTACTCAGGGCTAGGGTCATACCTGCCTGGGCCAGATGATCTGAGAGCTCTTCCATGTCTCTTTTCATGTAGTCCAGGGAGGTACGTCTCAAGTCATTCTCTCCAACATGGACAATGACAGAGTCGTATTTGTACTTGTTGTGGAGTGACTTGAGTGCATGCGTTATGTGGCGGATCCTGGTACCGGACAGGCAGTTGACTGTAATTTTCTCCTTGTTCAGCCTGGTGAGTGGGACATCAGTGTGCCTGACTAACGCAATTGAGTGCGTAGTCCTAAACAGTAAATGCAATTAAAACTTTACAAAATTAGCAATTTAAATCTTGTTAAATGAAGCAAGGCAAGTGCACAACTTCCACTGTTCCTCCATGTTAACAAGACTCAGTTAAGGTGTTATCAGGAGCAACCCTGCAATCTGTATCACTGATAGCAGCATACATGAGGTACTCAGCCTTTTGAGTGTGTGGGAAATGAACACCACTGCCTTACGCCTTGACCAGTGCCTGCCACAACCAAATAAGTTTAATACTGTACTACCGGAGAGAGCAAAGCCATTACCATTGTCTTTCAATGATTTCATACATTTCACTTTCATTCCAATGCCTTCCAGTGCTCCCCTACCAACAGAAACTCTATCATGGTTACAACCGTGGCATACACACACACACACACACACACACACGATTTTTAAAGAGGTGCTAAAAATACCTTTTCAGTGCCATTACCCTTGCCTGCATTTATAATACACTGCCATCAGTCAGGCTAGTCTGGCACACCCAGGATGCATTTATTGTACACATTTAAAATGAGCCAATCTTACCATTAAGTTATGACAGTCATGGCTGAGCAGCCTCTTTTCAAAAGGTGGATGCGAGCAGTTATTAGTTAGCAAGTTTTCTGTAATCACCGTTATATAAACTAAACAATCGGCCACAAGCTTTTCCAACTACATAACAAAAATCTTTACATAAATTGGGGAATACATTTTGAAAACAAAACACATAAGTATGGTTTTGCACAAGGAAATATAAAATAAAAAGTTTTGAATAAAAAACAGCATTATAAAAGCACTATCATTTAGCTGGCCTTACCACTGCTACTACTAACTGAAAATATATATAGTCAATCTACTTTTGAATTTCAAGACCACTTAGCAGTTACAAAAGATTCAAAGTCAAAATTAATACACATGAATTGACTGTATAACAATCTACTTTTCCTTCTCATATACAGTCCATGGAAATGTTTCTTCATTACACCCATCCATAAAGTGCAGATTGAATAGTGCAAGTGAAAAGCAAAGACCAACTTAATTGTACTGCTGTAACAAACTCTTCGATAATTCACATCACTTAAAAAGATCCAGAGGAGTGTTCTGGAATTAGACAATACTGGGAAATATCCTGTTTGTGCTGTCCTTTCAGACAATCCTACTTTCTCCTTTTGGTCAAGGAGTCATAGTTGTTCACTTCCTCTGGGTCAAAATTTTGAATTCAAATATCTTCCACAACAAAACTTCTTAGATAACCAAAAAATTTCCAACCCAATTAAGGTAATATAGTTTTGACTGGAACCATACCTCTCAACTGTACAGATTTTCGCAGAATGTCCAGATTTTTGCCTCATATTTTGGTGTGTTCCTCCTAAAATCTGTACCTTTCTGGCACCATAGCTGAGGATTGAAGTCATTAAATAATGACAAACTGAGTTTAAGACTCCACATCCTTCAAAAAATCCATGCTAATGTAAAATCTATTATTCTATCAACTTTCTAGGTTTGTAAGAGAAATATTTAAATTCTGCCCCTATTTGTCTCCGCTATCATTTTAGGCTTTGTCCAGATTTTTTGGTCTAAGAGGTTGAGAGGTATGCAGGAACCTACAGCATAAGGAGCACAAAACTCTGTTAAAGGGTGTGTGTGTGTGTCTCTCACACTCACACACAGGAAAACTGTTTCACTTTTCAAAGCTCTGCTGTATTTATTGAATAAACAAAATTTGTACAGTTTTACGCATTTGCTGCAATTTTACTGAACAGTTACTGATTTCGTATAGCTTTTTCATATTTCAGGTCTTTTCTGCATGTTACTGAAAACTAATAAAATAACTGCAGGTTTTGAATAGCTTTTCTCAGATGGTTTGAGCTCCTTGCAAGTATGTGCACAGGCGCTTCCCATAGGAGATGTATGGGGTACCAGTTAACTCCCAGTGAAAGGAGCCTCCAGGGCAGCCTAGGGAATACCTCTCAACCTCTTAGCACAGGTAATCTGGACAAAGTGTAAAATAATGAGGAGGACAGAGCCCACAAATAGGAGCAGATTTTAAATATTGCTCTTACAAACATAGAAATGTGTCAGAATAACAGGATTTGAGTTAGAATGCATTTTTATGAAGGATATGAAGTCTGAAACTCAAATGTATGTCATTATTTAGTAACTTCAATCCTCAGTGATTTGCTAGAAACCCACAGATGTTATGAGGAACAAACCAAAATATGAGGCAAAAAACTGGACATTCAAGTGAGAATCTGGGCAGCTGGGAGGTATACCTGCGACACAGGAGGTATTATCTCTGATTGTCTGGGAACAATCCCACCGAAGGAAATGAATGCAGGTTACGGAAGCTTGGTGTACCTTGGTCATCTTACAACTAGCAGTGTAGAAAATGATGATTACCAATAATAAATGCATGATTCGTGCGTGTGTGTGTGTATATATATATATATATATATATATATATATATATATATATATATATATATATATATGTATTGCACGTTTGACGGTAAAGTCAACTGCTAACTTTTGCACTGTTTGAAGCTAGTTTTCAGTTGTACTCCCCTACTGTAAATAATTAGGGTGTGTCTGAAACTGGGTATCAGGGAGCCAGACAGTTCACCGCCAACCGTTGAAATAATAGAAGAAAAACTGTCATACAAGTTTGTTATGTTCTGTAATAAAGTTAGGCACTAACCCCTACCTACCCGGTGTGCATTACTGACTTGTTTTTAACCTGTGGCTCATCTTTCAACTTCCAAAAAATATGAAATAAGTTCCCCTCAAAATTCGAACACGCAGGCAAAACGTGGGACAAATGCTAACTTTATCTAGTACACAGTGCACTGGTTCTGGTTTCCTAATGGAGCGCTGTAAGAGTCAGAAAGAGAAGTTTCTTAAAAAAGTAACAAAGCAAATAAATAAAAACAACAATACGTGTGTGGCAAACTCTTTGGTGCAGAACGCACAATGTATTTGTTTATTTATTTATTGACATTTGATTACCAGGAAAGTCCGACTGGGTAGAAGCCATTTTTCAGCGGAGACCCAAGGAAAAGCGCTTCAAATTATTCTAAAATATTATCAGCTGTTTCTTTTTCATGTTATGCTGCACACATTAACAATTTTATTAAGCAAAAAAAAAAAAAAAAAAAAGAAAATAGTCCCCAGAATAAGGTACAGCTAAGAGGTACCTCTGGAAACTCCTGCCAAAACAGTAGTAGTCACTACTCAGCATAGTAAAGGCTTTTTTCCACAAACGTGATGCTGACCTTAAAACTAAATTACGTTCACAGAACTGCATGCTAACCTTGCAGAAATGCAGCTAGTTAACAGACTGGATAAGATGCTATATTGCATGGTAAAATCCTGCTATGCTGGAGTAGCATAACTAAGAGACAACGCCAATGTAGTCCACTTTTCATTGGACAAAGAATTCCCTTCTTTTTCCAAATATGTCCAAAACTTTGTGAGTATTACGATACAACTGCCCCACCAATGCAATGACGCTACTACGTTCCCAGTGATCGCCTCCTACCACACCACCACCCCACTCCCTTCCTTTGCTTCCTCCGCCCCTCCTAAACTCTGACCTCATCCCGGATGAGCGCTCTCCTTTTTGCAGTTGAGGCTTCTCTTCTCTCTTTTGTAGGTGCTTTCCTCCTTCGGTATTTGAACCTCTCACATCTGCTGTGGTGTTTTTGGTAGAAGATCCCGTCCAGCAGTGATTCAGGAACTGTTCTTTGCAAGTTGAGCTGCATAAAGGAGAGCGTTTAGATTTAAAAGCTTCGAGTGGATCGTTTCCTTTAAGTCTTAAAGTTAATTGACTGATATATTCTATAGTTTTGCACTTTACGGTGACATTGCACTTTGAAAATTTGACCACACCTTTTCTCCCCTTAAAAAAAAAAACTTTTAAGCAGTCGCTTTATTTAAACGTCTTTATAAGCTCGCAAGGTTTTGTTTAAAGGATTGCTACTGATCTTTAGTATCTAAAGGCACTGTACAGTGTTTGGACACTCCGTGTTTTTGTATTCTTTTTGAGGGGAGTATTTTAATTTTGACGTGACCGAATCATGGCTGGACTCAATACCTTGGAAGCAGTGAAAAGGAAAATCCAGTCTTTGCAGCAGCAGGCGGATGAGGCGGAGGAGCGAGCCCAGCATCTGCAGCGAGAGGTGGACAGTGAGCGCGAGCTGCGCGAGAAAGTGAGCCCCAAAATGTTAAGCTTTATTTCTATGGGTGTTGGCTGCTGTGTGCTGATGGGGGAGGGGTGCGTACCATTTGGGGTGTCTTTACGCGAAAAGTATGACTTTTTGTACTTTGGTAGGAATGCACTTCATTCATTGTATAAGGAGGCTAGTGGGTTAATTAAAAAGGCGTTGGCTAAAGGCTGTACCGTTATACTCTGCAGAGTCTCGGTGTACTGGTGACTTTGTAATCTAACTTTTTTTTTCCCCTTTGCTACCAAATTGTCTGCTCCGTTAATACTTTAAGGTATTGGTATATTTTATTTGTAATGTCTGTGTGGTGTGCATGTATCTCTTTGTGGCCACTGGGATGTAAGTGATTAGTCTGATTTTTGGTGGTGCTCTTGTTTAAACCAGAAGGGGGTGATCCGCTGCTGGTTACAACTGGCAGTGAATAAAGTGGAACGGTGATAGTCCACTAGCTGTACCTGGGCTACTATAGTACAGATTAAAATTGTATGTTATTAGGCTTACGTGAATAAATATGTAAGAAGACCAGATGGGTGACTTCCATATTTATGCATCTCATAAAAATGTATGTGCGGAATATATTTAATAGTAACTGCAAATAAACATTTTGAGCTATACTGCTGCTAAACATTTTGAGCTATACTGCTGCTTTTAGTAAAATAACGTAAGTAGTTGCTGGAATGAAACCCACGTCTGTAAGATAAAGCTTCCAAACATTGATTTGTTAGGCTTCACAATAGAACTGTGTAAGTTTGCAATGGACATTGTGTTCTCTGCAGTTTGTGTTATTTCAAATATACTGGGAATCTTGTGTGAAGATTTGTGTTAGTAGAAACGTGTATGATAACAGTAGGTTTGCTTTGGTGACTCGCCCACCTGAACTGTCGAACGATAATCCTGTTCGGAATAAGTTCACAACGGGCAACTTGCCTTTGGTGCGGAAGGCTGTAGGTTCTTCTCCCACACCATGCTGATATTGTAGTGATCTTTAAGGAAGGCTGAGAGTGCTGCACTCCTGAGTGTATCCTCCTTTGAATGATATGCCTAGTAGTAGTACGGCTATAATTACTAGAACTGCTGGTTTTGCAGAAGTGAATATAGCTATGAAACAGCTTCACCCAGTTAATGCCATTTCATATTTATGAAATTGCAATGCTTCATTTTTTGCCCAGTACTGTAGCCCCCACCCAGTAGGTTAGACTGGATTTGTCAGAAGAGGTAGGACTGACGGACTATCTCTCACCTGCAGTGGTTTAGGCAAGGCTCTGATTTTCTCCTGTAGCCTTGCAGCTCCCTAGATTGACTTATTAATTTTTTTCCCATAACGTAAACCAACTGCATTTATCCTCCTCCAGAGATTCTTTATCACGGATTTGTATGGGTGTCTTGTAATTGAAGACCTTCTTATTTGGAAACTAAATGAGTGCTTCTCTTTGTGACCATCTGCTTTGATTTGAAAGTACAGTGCTGTAATTTTTTAATGTTTGGAAATTAAGCGGTATGAAAGGGAAGCAACAATGTAGGACTAGCTGCAGAGATGTGGTGATTACTTTGACTGTTCGAAAGTCTTTAGGATTCTTGCATTCAACCCTGGCTAACTCAGAATTACCCCCCACCTTTTAAACGATAAGAGCATAGCTGTCATTTCTAGGATTGGAATTCCTTTCACCTCCAGTAGCTGGGATGTAACAAAAAAGGCACAGTGGTCTGGGTAAAGCTGACTTTTTAAACATTAAGCATCAATCTTTGCTACAAGGACAGAGAAAAAATGTATGTCTATAGAATTCAGCATTAAAAATGGTAGGTAACTAGAACACTGGTGTGGTGGTGGGGGGGGGGGGGGACAGTACACAGGCAGTGACCAAAACTGACGGTTGAACTCTGAAGCTTGGAGGCTGGGATATAACTGAGCAGTCAGTTGATCTGGAAAAAATGAGAGGTTTAGCAGAGGAATGTTTTTAGACTGGAACAGCTGCAGTGTTATGCATAGAACTATAAAATAACTAGTATTAATATTGTCTTGGAGACAAAAAAATCAGAAGTGTAACTGCCTTTTGGAGGATAGGGCTGAGGAATTCTAAAAGGAATCATGGAAGCAGCAGAGGGGTAGTTGTATATGATAACACTGAAGCAGGTGGGGCAGTAGGGGCAGGGGTGTCAGATTACCAAAAGGGTACTATAGAGCACTGGGGGTAGATGGAAAAGCTGTAGCTTGTGTGCAGTACTTTATCCAGTAGTATGTGCCTTTTTGATGTTTTTGTGCTGACAGAGTGGAGGTAATTCAGCAAATGACAGCAAGAATTCCTCTTCCACATGAAACATCCGATAAAGAAAGACACAATGGTAATGAGCTTTATGCTAGCTGAAGAGAAGATCCTTTGCAGATGCAGACATTCAGGTATGGAGATAGAATTCTTGTAGCACAGGGGCTGCATTTCTCAAGACAAGTGCAAGAAAAAGGGGGTTTATTAAAATATGGAGGAAAACGAGATAAAGAAGCAGAGACAACAAAATAAAGATTCTCAGAGAACAACTGGACTTGCATTTGTTCACAGGTACCATTAGAACATTTTGAGACAAATTATGGTGTCAGTCCATATCCAGCAAAGTCTTTCATGGAAGTGGGGGCAGACTTGTAACTTGTGTAGTACCATTTTTTTCGGTGGGGGGGGCACATGGGCAGTTCTAGGGAGGAGCAAGAAAAGAGGTGTTTTTTGGCATTTGATAGTATGCACAGGAAGTGGGCTGATGGGTGAGCTGAGTAATGACATGCTGTTAGTCTTTGTGTAATTTAACATACCCAAGCAATTAAGTGTAAAAAATATGGCTTCACGGTGGGTACCACCACACCTTTAGCACGTGGTCATGGGCTATATTTTTTTGTTTGTATAATATTTGTTAACCCACTGGTGTTGGTACTGTAGTAAAAATTGAGGCCTCTTAATACTTGCTTAAGAGCTGTCCTGTTTTTAAACAGCTGAGATAGTAAACAGAGGCTTGTTTGATGTGCAGAAATCTTTCCGTTAAAGTACATTTAGCATTGTGTAACTTAGCAGCTCACCATTCCAGAACAGGTGATGAAATGAAGGGGGGGGGTAGGTAGGTAGGCAGGCAGACAGAAATTTCAGATTTGCTCCTCTCTCTTTGAGTGAGTAATTGCCCCTTCATTTGTAGATATCCATGTTCTGTATTTAAGCATGCAGTAGTATGTTTAATTTGACTTTTCAGACTCTAAAAACTTTGTAGCATGTGGATATATCAGTTGTTGGGCCACTTACCATCTTCAGGCTGACTTGTGTAATTCCTTAATTTGTTGATTGGTGGTGGAACCCTTGCTTACACCCACAGAGACCCCATAATTTAAGGGGTTTTGAGTGACAAGGTAGGCTTACAAGTGTAGTGTAGGTGGGAGGGCATCTATTACAGCATTTAACAGGTTAGGCAAACTGGCATTATTTTTTACAGAATGAATTTGCTGACTGGATAGCCTAGCAGAGCTCTCTGTTGTACTAAGACTGATAACATTCAAATGATAAAATGCCTTGTTATGGTCTGTTGCTGTCAGTATGGTTACAGGTAATGTAAGCAACTTGTTGTCATGTATTGACTGAAATGTTGCTGTAGCTTGAATGTTTGTTTTTAAGGGTTAAAACTTCAACACTACATTAATGAAACTGAATTAGTCAGTCAAGATTAAACGTGCCTTCTTGGCTTTAGTGGAACTGTTTAGTTTTCGGTAGGTCTTCATCTGGACCAGAAGAATAATTGTTGGAGAGTCCATTTATTAGTCCACTGGCTAATAATTGCATAGAATTCTGTTAAGCCTGTTTAAAATGGGCTTTCACATTCCATCCACTGTCTCAGCACCTGTTTTCACTGCCATATCTCAAGTTAGTAAGGTCATTGCTTTTTTTTATATAGCTCAGAATTTCAGTATTTTGGCTTGTATCAGAAGCCACAAACTAGGATTAATCTAACAGAACAGTGGGTTTGGGGGGATAATATCCTTTGATGTAGAGGGAAGTGAAGGAAGAGTCAACAGAATGAGCTGCTTGGGGTTTGGAATTTCAGGGATTTGGTAGAGATGCTAAATACAAGGTACAGGGTGATTCTGACATGTTATCGACTATGCTTAAAATAGCCCATAAGGACAGTTGGCCTAATACTAATCTATATCCAGGTTGACAGTGGACTGACAGGTTGACCTTGACCTTTGACTTTCTTTTGACACTAGTGGTTAGAAAGACCTTCTACATTGCCCACCTGATCCTGATCGGATTAGGATCTACATTGATCCTCTGTATTGTTCACTTCCCTTATCCAGCCAATGCCATCTCATCAATCCTCTTCTCGATGTATATCACCCCACATCCCGACGACTGCCCCAGAGCAAGGAGACCCAAAAGTTCCAAAAAAAGGACTCCAGGATCTGTCATATGCTGCCAGATTGAAGAAACTCCAGCTCCAGCCATATCTAGTCAGATACCTGCTGCTCCTGCTCCATGTGCACATGTGCCACACACATGAGGCCACAAGAATTAATAACATGCTCCACCTCAAAAACCAAATCCCAAATCCACACTCACAAAGCAAGAAATCCACCTAAACATAAGATATATATAGGGGAGGCTGGAGAGGACTTAGGGATCACTTCAGGACCAGAGGATGTATGTAAAGAAACTCATGGAGGCAGAGGAGGCACGCTGACTCTCCTCGACTCTGTTCAAGAGAAATCTAGAGGGGAGGAGATGAGGTTTACGGGGAATCATCTCTGGGTCACTCTGCTGACAGAGGCACACACAAACCAATGGGCACAGTTTTTTTCATATAAGGTGGCGCGTAAAGCAAACAAATTTTTGGCTTTAGGCTTATAAATGCCTTAGGGCAGATAGCCTAGTATAAACCTATGAACCTATACCTATGAAAAGTTTCTCTTTCTTGGGGCTTAGAGTGCTTTTGTGGGAAAGTGGGTATTTTAACTGAGGATGGGAAGGGGTTTCCAGGAGTGATGTAGAAGTGACAGTCCAAGAACAGTGAAGAAAGGTGGTGTCCAGATGAGCACCAAATCTGTGTGCTTGGTGAGTTGGTGGTCTGTTACTTAAATCTACACAAATTGTAAAGAACCATCCACCACTTCTGGGGCAAGTGGGTTTAAGATGGGGCCAAGCCAGGAAATTACAGGAATGTTGAATTCATTTCTTCCCAGGGAACATGCAGAATGTTGTATGAGGCAGGCTGCTGGACATTCAAAGGCCAGTTCTCTCTCAAAGCGAGAGCAACATGGCCTAAATCATTCCACAGATTAATTTGTTGATCATTTCTGTAATTGTAAAGTTGGCAATACCCAAGTAAGGGGGAGAGCGTTGGAGTCTTGTCACCTACATTGGGGTACTAGGGTATGGTCTCTCCATTCAAAGTCTGTTCTGTTTTGGTTTTCAGAAGTGGTGCTCACTTCCCTGCTTTGTTTTGAGAAAGTAGTCTTTTTTTTTTTTTTTATAATCGGGCAGCTAGTTTTGTAGGTTTTCTCATTTGTCTTATGGGAGGAGTTTGACACCATCAAGGCCTCTGTCACTGTTCTTGTCCGATTGGTAGGGCTTAGCCTAGGCTATCGGCCCAAGGGCCTACATAAGCCTAGCCAACAAGGTTCCCTGGCTTACGCCACCCAAGAAAGTTTATTTTCCTGTGCCACTGTCGAGCAGAGACACAGAAGTGATCCCTGGGGTGTATTTCCTATTTCCCATCCACTCATCAAGATTTTTCTTGAAGAGTGCTAATGAAGAACTTTGCTTGACATAAATGGGTAGCCTGTTTCAGAGTATTGGAAGTCTCTGGGACAGGAGTCTCTCTCTCCAGCATGTCCTGTTTATTGTGGTGACCAGGTTTAGGTCCCTAGAGTGTGTAGCTCTGAGGGATTGGGATTTCTTTAGGTGTAGCATGTCCAACAGCTCTGGGTTTGGCTCTGGGTTTGAAATAGCTTTATATGTTAGGCAGAGATCACTTCGAAGTAGGCGATATGCTACGGAGTAAAGCTGGAGTTTTGTGAGATGGTCAGTGTAGGGCATTTCTTTGAGGCCAGTAATCCTCTTTGTGAGGTACTTCTGTGGCCTTTCCAGCTGCTGCAGATGTCTTGAGGTACATTCCAAAAGGGGCATTGTACTCTGTAATGGGTCTGAGTGTCGAGTAGAGGGGAACAATGACCTTTTATTTCCTGGATGAGAACCCTTTTATGATGAGGTGTGCCATGTAGAACGTCTGACTACTGTGGCGATGTGACTTATCAAAGGAGAGACTACTGTCCACCTGGGTCCCAAGTCTCATCACACATTCGGTGTTAAGTAGATTGCTGCCTATGTGGCAGTTCATGGGTACAGAGTTTTTACCAAAGGGGAGGACTGCATTTTTTTGGCATTGAGCTTGAGGCCATGGCTCTGACACCAGGCACCTGTCTCAGTGAGGCCCTTCTGTAGGATGCCCACATCATTTGGGGACTTGACTATGCAGTCATCTGCGAACTTCGTTAGCCTGTACTTCAGAGAAGTAGATACCAAACAGGAGAGGTCCCAGGATAGAACCCTATGTTATTCCACTTGTCACTGCTTTGAGGTTAGATTTGGAGTCTGCAACTTTTACAGTGTGGGTTCTGTCAGTGAGCCAGTTGGCAACCCATCTTGTGACGTAGGGATTTATACCCAGTTTACTGAATTTAGCTTTAATTCCAGAATGGGGGATGGTGTCGAAAGCCTTGGCGAGGTCAAGATAGGCTGTGTGAACCACCTTACCCTCATATACGGCTTTGGTGACTGCCTCAAAGAAGTCTATCAAGTTCAGGAGGCACGATCTGCCTTTCACAAACCCGAACTGGGAGCGATCCAAAGTTTGGAGGTTACCAATGTCTTTGTTTGAGTTCCATGATGCATTCCATGGCCTTGCAGACCAAGCTCATCAGGCTAATAGATCGAATGTTTCCGGGATCAGTGGTGGCTCCCCCTTTGTGGAGTGGAATAACTGCTGCTGTGCACCATTCACTGGGCACAAAGTCTGATGCGATGCTATTTATTAAACATGGTGCTTAAGTGGGGAGCCAGTTCGTTCTGAAGTTCGTGTAAAACGCAGCCTGGGATCCTGTCCCATGGATGCTATGTGTTTGGCTTTAAAGAGTGCAGCTTTTACCAACGTAGTTGTGAGTAGAGACTCTGCATTCTTCCTGTATAGGTATGGGCCCTTTAGTGGGGGTGAGAGAGGGGTAAATTCTGCCAGGATGTTGGCAATATCAGTTGGTTCTGTATTTTTCTTGCCTTTGTGCTGTAACTCGGAGCAGATCTTGGGTGTTGCCATCGAGATTCTTGACATAGCTATGGAATGCTTTGTGGTTGTCCTTGAAAATGGTGACAATTTTGTTTTCGTAGCTAGCTTTGGAGGATCTTCTAATGGATCTCAGCTTCTTACTGAGGCTGACAAGGGAGTTCCTCCACTTATGGGATTTTTTTGCAACAGTTTCTTCCTTCTGTTGTGCAGTTTATGGCTGGGGACCACCAGATTGGCTTCCTGTTTTTGGTGGATAGCGTCTTGGTTCTGTTTGGGATAGCACGATCCATGCACTCGCGCAAGTGCTTATAGAGTGCATTTGTGTAGGATTCAGCAGTTGTAGCTGTGTTGTCCATCTGCATGGGTGTCATGAAGTTCACCACTTCTGTCTTAAGAAGCATGAAGTTGGCTTTGGAGAAATTATTTACTGTGGTTTCCTTAATGGGGGGTGGGGGCAGGATGTGGATAATAAAGGGTGATTAGCTTGTGGTCGGATCGGCCCAACGAGGAGTTGACTTCAGGTGTGGAACATCAGTCACTCATGTTGGCAATGACTAGGTCTAGGATATTGTTGCCCCTGATGGGGGTGTGGATAGGTTGATCCAGGCCATTGGAGTTTATGAATTCCAGAAAGCATTGAGCTAAGGCGTTGGTACACGAGTAGTTTTCCCAGTTAATGGTGGGAAGTTGAAGTCGCCCATTATTAGGGTGTTGGGTTGAACCCTAATATTTTCCAGTACAGCAAGAAAAGAGGAGTGGGAATCCTGGGGCATGGTGGGGGATCTGTAGCAAGCTTCAATTTGGATTGCAGTTCTGCCCAGAGTTAGTTGCACTTGGATAACCTCGGATGCATTATGCTGTGCAACTAGCCTGGAGGTGTGGATATCTTTAATGAATATAGACATTCTGTCCATGTTACATGGCCGAAAAGTGTGGTCTAAGTTATAGCCTGGTGGTGCAGGGGTGCTCTCTGGAGCCTTGAACCAGGTCTCAGTCACTGCACAATTATCTATGTTCTCCATTTTAAGAAGTGCCTCGAGTGAGTGCATTTTGAGATTTAGCCTTGTAGCATTACCCTCAGTTTTTGCTTGCCTGTTCCTGTTGTGGTGCTGAATTTATTTGAACCTTGCCTAAAAAAGGCACTATAGGGGCAGCAAAAGCCTTGGCTAGTATCCGGAATCCTAGGGGCGACAGGTGCAGGCCATCTGTGGCAAAGCATCGTGGTCTGTCGACCATGTCATCCCAAGCAGACAGATACTGGATCTCCTTAGAATGACACCAGAAGCTTAGCCAATTGTTGAAGTCAATCATTTTGTCCTTGTACTGCGGTATCATTCTGGGCGATGGCATCAGGGCTAAGGTCATACCTGCCTGGGCTACAAGATCAGAGAGCTCTTCCATGTCTCTCTCCATGTAGTCCAGGGAGGTACATCTCGGGTAATTCACACCAACATGGACAATGACTGCGTCCTATTTGTACTTGTTGTGGAGTGACCTGAGTGTGTGGGTTATGTGGTGGATTCTGGCACCCGACAGGCAGCTGACAGTAACCTTCTCCTTGTTTAGCCTGGCGAGTGGGACATCAGTGTGCTCTGACTATAAAGTCACCTATGACTAGTGTGTTGAGTACGTTGTTTTGCCTTATTGGCTGTGGTTGAGTGGCACACTAAGTCTGTGGGCTGTGTCATTTGGGTTGTGTTGGGGGATGGAGGTTGCTTGCATTTCTGCTTTTGGAGGTGTTTGTTGCTTTAGACAGATTGTTATTGAGAGCCTCCGTGAATGTTTTTGTGTTAATATGTGTGGATTTTGGTGGTGTAGATTTAGTGAGACTATGTGATTAGTGTGGTGTGGTGCAAATGTTTACTTTCCCCTCGTGACTGTGAAGTTCAGTCTTGGTTGGAGAGAGGTTTACCTCCAGTTTGGCTAGATAAGTGCATCTCACAGGTTGTAGTGTTTGGTGGTAGGAGGAGAGGGTTGTCTGTGTACATGAGGCAATTTCTACATTGCCCCACGATGCCCAGATTCATCAGATATACTGGAGAGAACACTGGGAGCTGACCCTTGGACATGCCTGAATAAAAAAAAAAAAACTGTTTTCCTCTAGATAAGTGGGGCGAGCTGTTTTTCTCTAAGCAATTGAGAAAAGTACAAAAACTGTTTTCCTCTAGGTAATAAGGAAGATTGAGTGCTATAGTAATTTAGTAGCTTATTTAGTGCTTACAAGTTCTGAACCAAGTGCTGAGCATGAATAAGCAAATTTAAGTGCTAAAACTAAGAATCTGTATCTGCACTAGACTAGTTACAGGACAGAAACAAGTGCAAATGCAGGCTTTCAAATCAGAAAGTTGAGATGGAAGATTGCCCATACGGCCAGTAACTACAGTTTCTGGGCCAGAACCACTATGTGGTAGACGGGTTACCTTGTGCTTACCACTCCCACTGATGAGCTAGAAGGAACACAGAAGGGCTTGGTGAGCTCAGAAGCTTACATACAGTCCTGGAGACAGCAAGTCTGTATCTGGAACAGTAGTTACAGGAAAGGTAGGAAACAGGCTTATTTATTTATTTTACAGAAAAGTAGCAAAAACAGTAGTAAAAACAATTCACATGCAGTGCAAGCTAGCACACGAGTATATAGCAACACAGTTTAAAAATGCAATTAAATTAGAAAGGACTAAAAAGCAAATGTAGAAAGTGGTAAAGAGATGGGACTGGGGGGAGTGTCCCAGATCAAATCTACAGTGGGGCGGGCAACTGCAAAAGCCACCAGATTTAAACTACAAACCAAAAATAGGGTGGGTGGGACAAAGCAGTTTCAACAGAGATCTAAACAACTAGCAGTGCATACCTTAAAACCAAAAAAAATACTCTGCTTTGTATATCTGCATATCAGTCGCTCAGAACAGTGAGACAACAGTTTCAACAGAGATATAGGCAACAATTAACAAACTCTAAAACCAAAAAAAATATATATATTCTGCTCTGTATATTTGCAGAAAGTCTGGAAGGCAGTCTTTCAGAACAAAGGTTCCAGCAATGTGAGTTGGACCCAAATCAGTAAAACGATCAGGAACTTGAGTGAGTGATAGCAGGCAAATAGGGTAAAAGCTGTGCTGAAAAGTCTGCGTAAAAACTGGGACACTGGTCATGGGTGAACTAACCATCATTCTGCAATACATAGTACGCCTAGCGAAATATGCTAATAAGATGACCATTAGATGGATACCATTTAAGTACCTGTTTTTGTCCATTTCAGTGTTTTGAGCTGGAGCCTTTTCCAGTAAGCACTCAGGCCTGGAAGAGGCAGCAGTACTTCATGAGATACCTTCAAAATGTCCCAGATCTGCACATGAAGCAAGTGGGAGCATTGCTGGATTACCGACACACAGGCCTTGGGTTGTTGGGGGGTGGGGAGACAGACTATGAAGATGGTGTTTTTGGGGGGTGGGGAGGCCAGAGACTATGAAGATGGAGTTTGAATTGTACAATTTAAAAAGGGAGGCCTAGTGGAAAATCTAAATGGGGGGGGGGGGGGTTATATTAGAGGACTGAGGAAAAGGTTTGGTATTGCAATTACCACAAAGCTGAAATCTGTACAGGAAATGCACTTGTGGTAGCATGCAGAGTACTGTGTTGTTGGTTCTTTTGGCTTAGCAGAGAAAAAGGACATTAGGCTGGCAAAGTGCAATACAGATACCCATATTGGTAAATGGATGTAATGCATAAACAGGAAAGATATTGAGAGCTTGGTGCGCACACAGTGGGAGAGTCTAACATCCTTTATCAGATGGCATGTAGGACCATTAGCATTGCAAAGGAAAGGTCTGGTAGTAAGGGGCATGGATGGTTACCCTCTGAAGGGAGATATTTTCTTAGTTTGTAAGAAGTGCTTTCCAGAGAGAGTGGTGAGGCTCTGGGCACATTGCCAAAGACTGTAAGTAAAGCATATTTCAGTAGAGACATTGGAGTGTTGGGACTGGTGGAAATAAAAAAGATGAAATGGGAGGAACAGTTTCCTGCTGACTTGATGCAACACTTACCCCAAAGGTTGACTAACTTCCATTAGCATATCTAATGTAGATTTGAGAGAGATTTTTTGGTAGCTCATAGGTGGAAATGCTGAACATTTTAATGTGTCTGTAGGTCAGTGGCATCTAAAGAGTTTGTAGCAGGCTTGAAATTGCTGCTTAATGAGATTGTCCAGTAGTTGCTAATTTTCATCTATCCTGGCATGTTCAGAAGTAGATTTTGTAACTTCAGTTTGGGATTCTTTAATGCCCAAGTTGCATATATCACGTCCCAGTTGACAGTGACTCTCAAGTTTGCACTTGTATTAAGCCTAAGCATCAGCCTTGGGGGGGGGGGGGGGGGGGTAACCATCCTGTCAAAAAATGCAGGTTGTTTACCAATTAAGTAGTTAGTTGCTCAAATACATTCGCTTATTTAAAGCTGCAGTATCTGTGCTTTTACTGACAAATGTTTCCTAATGTTAGTGATTACTTCTACATGTAGCATCATTTCATGATGTGCTTTTTAAGGTGTGATGCTCTAGTGTTTTTGAGTTGGTCTGAGTAGATCTTTTCTTTTTCTGTCTGAAAGAACCTTGTACCACTTTCTACCATTTTGTTTAACGTATCAAGGCTCATTCTTTTTACCTGATGTGGAAATAGTTTTGCAATGGGCCATATGTGTGCCTTTTTTCATTCGTGTGTGCCTTCTAATGTGCTACGTTTTGATATGGAAGTCTTCACAACCACAGGATCTCTACCAAGTGGTAGCGCTGCACCTAAAACCTGTATTTTGTGTGTGTTTGGGGGGGGTGATCCCAGATCATTAATGGCCAAGAAACTGAAGGGAATTTCTGTCCTCTTTCAGAAAGTGCTGTGGTATCATTAACATTCACCTAAGGTAGAGGTGATAGAATCCTTTGAGGTATTAAACAAGCTCTAAAGAGTGTAGCATCCCTTAATTCTGTGCTGCAGCTAGAGGTGATAGAATCCTTTGAGGTATTAAACAAGCTCTAAAGAGTGTAGCATCCCTTAATTCTGTGCTACAGCATCAGTAGTGGAGCATCATTCCAAGTAACATTACACCAGGTCCTTCAATAGTTTCCATTTGAAGCCTGCTCCCAGGCCTGTTGTACATATTATTCTTGGGGGGGGGGGGGGGGTTAATTACGTGTCCCCTCCTTTTCTGAACTTTTCTGTCAAGATTTGAAGCAAAGTGCCTTCATTTAAGCTAATTCACGTTGTCACCAAGAAAGCATTAAATGTGGTTGGCTAAAAATTCTATTTCTGTAGAACCCCATTCTCTTATTTCCGTAATTTCCTGCCTTTTGCTAGGACAGTTACTTTTAATCTCAGTTGTGCTGTTCATTCTCTGCTTCCTGACACATTCAGAAAACACCATTTTGATTTATGTGATGACTAGCTTTTTCTGATGAAGCTGACCAGGTTTTAAGACACTGTTTGTTTGATTCCATAATTTTTCTTCATTATTGAGGTGACTGTGCCTCCTTCCACTTCACCCCCCCCCAATATATTGCCATGTCTTAATTTTTATTTAATAAAACAAGCAGTTGTGCCTTTAAGCCCCCCTTTTATTCTCCTAATGTTCCAAGGCACATCACATGTGGTTTCTTTAAGTAAACCACCATCTTTTTTGCAGATCATTAGTAGAGGAAGGACTGCGGTGGTGCTGCGGTAGCGTTGTCGCCTCACAGATGTTGCACGTTCGATTCTCAGAGCGTCTTCTGTGGCAACGTGTGAATGTGCGTTCTTCGGTGAAGGTTGTGTTAGGCCCGGCAAGCCAGCACGTAAAAATCTACTGCCAATCAGCGGACCGGAGTTCCGCTGTGGCGACCCCTAACTGGGGAAAAGCCGAAAGAAGACCATTTAGTATTGGAAGGCTTGTGTGCACACTTCCTCCCACTTCTCAACGTGTTGCTCAGCTGTAGGCATGTTTCTATCTTTGCTTTTATACACAGTAAATACAGAAGCTGTATAACAGGAGTTCTTTTCCCAAGTGCCCTCACACTACGACTGCATTTTCTTTTAGATGTTGTCTATTCCAGCCTTGTTTTTACTTGGAGCTCTGCAGTTCTCTTCTGCTTATGTTACCCTAACCTTTATGTTTTGTTCCTAAACCCTTTGTTTGTTCCTAAAATCTTAAATCTTCCTTGGTCTCTTGCTGTGCTTAGGTGCAAAGACTTCACTGTTCTAGCTTTCATTTGGCACCTTTTCTAACATTACTTGCCGATCAGAATCATGTATTCCAAAAATAATTTTGGGAGACGTGAGCAGTAAACTGTCTTTTGACTGGGAGCTTAAAGTTCTGTATTGTATTCACTGTTTTTTGCTAAGTGTGCAGGTAGACTTGTCTGAGGACCCTTTTCAGCCCCAACCTGAAAATTACAACCCTGAGGAGGCCTGAACCCACAGTCTTCCCCAGGTCCCATTGTGCACAGAAGTTTTGTAGTTTAAGCTACAGAAGCAGTGTAGTAACTGTTAATTATTTGTATATATGTTACATTGGTATCTTTCACGGCCACAGAAAATGTTTTCACTGATGTATCTAGATGTCTACTTTCCTTCCTTTGCTCATCTGGAGAGAGGAAGTGCCTCATGCTTTTCAAAAGGTCAGTCTCCAAGCCTGATGTTTCCAGAAGGTCAGTCTCCAAACCCTTGCTCCCCTGATAACATTTTGCACAACTATGTTTGCATCTTAAGAATATCTGTTCTGGTGGAACAGACAGCTAAAGTAGTTTTTTCAAAATTTTACGAACTCTCCTACCTGGCACACCAGCAGTATAGTTGCAGAACTGCTACTGATTTTATTCTAATGGATGTAATGTCCTCTCATTTGATACAGGTTATTTTTGGGAGAAATAAGTCCATCTCAGACCTTGAAGCTGTTCACCCTCAAGGGCGTGTCTTTGTTTGACGGTACTTGCTGATCCATTTTGCATTTGCTACTCCCCCTGCTATATTAACGAGGAGATTCATTATAATCTGCAGGATGTTGTACTCTTCGTATGGTGGTCTCTACTCGTGTGGTTATGCAGTGAATGTTGGCGTTGCTCCCTCCCCAAAATGTCTTTGCTGCAAATGAATTTCGTCTTTGCAGTTTCCTTACTGTTGTCTCGGATACTATCTGTGGATTACTGGTGGACAGTGACTGCTGGCAAAGAACAGTAGTAGGTGGTAAACAGCTTCAAAAGGTGTTGCATACTTCACTGTGTCCTGCCACGTTGTTAGGTGTGACAGAGTATCTAATAGATTTTGAAACAGTTTGTTCTTCATAGGAACACTTCCCATTTCTGCCTGCAGTCATTTTGTGCACCTACACTTTTTTTTTTTTTTTTTTTCCTGCTATGTAAATTATTGTAACTGGTAGCTCATGAAATAGAGCTTCATGCCCTGTTTATGATCACATCTCACATTCAGCATCGTTATAAGTGTTCTAGACATGAGTACAAGAGATTTACCTAGAGGCGAATTTCTTTGTCCATGTCTTGCACAAGTTATGTACAGAGACCCAGTTGTAATCCTATATGTTTGGCATGGGTCCTGTTAACACTTGTCAGTTACAGTGGATCCATCAGCAGAAAAAAGTGAACACTGAATGGGGAGTTTGCAGGTCAAGTTTTAAGTTGCGAGTTAGTAATTTTCGCATGGAAAAAGGTTGAAGGAATGTACCTGTTCCGCACATGGAAGGAGCATCTCGCTGACATTTGCAGGATGTTGTCTGTATCTATAGACACGTGTTAGAAGAATGAGGCTATGTGGCCAGAGTTGTACAAAGCTATGCCTGGTGTAGTTTGTGTTATCCAACTGTATGTGGTGGTGTCCTGTGAATTTAATACCAGTACAATGTAACTTTAGCAGGGATGGGGGGATGGGGCAACATTAAGGAATCTGAGAGGGTGTTTTACTGAAGGGTCACAAGGGTCAGTCCAGTTTAATTTCTGGACATTGGCTTGCTGTTCATATAAGCACTTCAGGGAAGTGTTCCTAGATTAGATGCATCTGTTTGCAGAAATAGACTTGCAGTTCATAATTGGTGAAACGAAAACCGCTGGGGGTGCTGTTGTTGGATACAGTGGTGAATACAAGGTACTATTGCTGCTAAGAAAAGAAGCTGTACGGTTCATTTAGCAAGACCAAATCTGGAGTATTTTTTTGTAATCCTGTAGACCCCATCCAGGCAGAGACATAAGCAGGGGGATGTAACCAGGAGAGAATAACTGAAACCATGTAACAGTTGACTGAAGGCAATTTTGTGAGATTGCCTTCTAGGAGGAGCATACAAATTGTAGACCAATCTTCAGTAGCATTTTACAGAAGAAAAACTGATATAGAGAAACATGAAGCTGGTAGGCCTCAGTAGGGAATTTGACCCCAGCGCCTACAACCCATGATTACACAAGACTTGTCGCTCTGAATATAACAATTTGGGAGTTAGACTGTGCGGGAAATGTGTATAGAGAGACGGTGAGAATTTTTTTTCCATATCTTTTGTAACAGAGGGACAAACTGGCAGGATGTTCATTGTGTTACCCTGCTGCAGTCATCACACTTGGGTTATCCTGTCGTCAGGCGGTCCCGCAGTCGGCCGGATTTCCAAAGTCTTGGTCTGATGTCGGTTGCTGTCGCTTCATCCTGACATCAGTGCGCCAGGGGTTATATATATTGCAACCGACATTTTCTCCAGTCTTTCTTGCCGCGCGGTGCCTGAAGCAGAAGCAGTTCGCAAGTGCCGGTCGGCTGACTCCTGAAATTTTCGAATTTCAGACCGAAGTCTTCTATAAAGCTAAGTACCCCGTTGGAGAAACTTTTCTTGCCTCAGACCCCCGTTGGAGAAACTTTTCTTGCCTCTGACCAATGTCAGAAAAAGTTAACAATTGTATTTCTTGTGGGAAGCAAATACCTCAAGGATTTTCATTCTTATTGCATACCTTGCCTAGGCCCTGATCACGACGTCACTTTTTGTGCTAGATTTAATAAACATACTATTAAAAGACTATTTGATTTCACACAACACTCTTTTGGTAGAAAATGTTACTATAACATGCCGTCGGAGCTACCTACTACCGGCGTGCACAAAAAACGCATGGACAAGGACTGACAGCCCCTGCCGTCGGAGCTACCTACTACCGGCGTGCACAAAAAACGCATGGACAAGGACTGACAGCCCCAGCCTAAGCCCGATTCTGAGGCCTCTGTTGATCCGGTCTCTGGTTATCAATGAGGCTCCGACGCAGCCTCTGACTACTGCAGTTATGGAACCCGAGTCCGCTACAGATATTTTGTCGGAATGTACTAGGCCGACTTTACTTCAGGCCCTACCGACGATTTACCTTCCAAGGACGTCGATACTTCTGAAATGCCATCATTTTCTGAAGGCGTTTTCAGACTGACTCTTACAGTCAAAACGTTTTCCAAGTTGAAGACTCCTAAATCAAAAAGGCTTCACTTCAGTCTCCTGTTCCAAGGCCCTATGCCCAAGAAACAGATGCTCAAAATGGCAGAAGATTTGATTTTCTCTTATCAGGGGTTCACAGCCTCTTCCTGACAAAAGGCCTAGACAAGAGGAAGATTCTGCTTCCTCTGAACAACTGTCTGTTTCTTCAAATTCCTCTGAGGACCAAGACTACTCCTTATGAAGATTCTGATGCTGAGGAATCTATTCCCTCAGCTTCCCCTCCAGAAGATTACTCTTTTGGGGAAACTTGACACACTGAGGGAACATTCTTCACTGGGAAGGTCAGGATTACTCTGACTCCAAGAAAAACCTGAGAGTTTCTTTTACTCCCCCAACACAGACCTCCTAGTCATACCTCCTGTTTTGGACATTGTGGATGATGTCTACTTGGAATCCAGTTTCAACCCTGACTCTCTACCTCCTGCCCCGGCCAAGCCTGACGGATGCTACAGAGTACCTGATTCCCACAAATTCCTTTATAAAAGCCCAGTAGCTGACCCAGAGACTATTTCCCAGGGTCCCAAGGAGACTAAGGCTTCCATGGCTAAAAATCCAGTACCTTCTGAAAGGGATTCAAGAGCACTAGACAGATGGGGGGGCTTAACACCTCGGCCACTTTAGCTATGAGAGCACTAAACTGTCAGTTTCATATGCTTAAGTATCAGCAATTCCTGGTTTCTCAGTTAAAACAAAAGATAACCACCTTACCTCAACAATCTGAAATGAAAGTAGTACAGGATTTGTTGCACGCCACCGAGCAGGTGGGCAAACATGCCTTGCAATGTGGGTTTGATTCTTTAGAGGCCTCCTGCAGAGCAGCTGTCACTGGATCAGTTATACGTAGGCATGCCTGGTTATGCCTGGTTAAAAGAACAAAGTCTGCCTGATCATGTTAAAGCAAAACTATTAGATGCTCCCTTACAGCAGGATGTTCTTTTTGGTGTTAAAGCAGAAGTTTTAAAGAAAATGAAAAATAAGGCTAAATCAATGCAGACAGTCAAAGACTTCTTACAAGTACAACCCCCTCGCTTCAGCAGAAACTGGCCAACAAAAAATTGGTCCTTTCCAGCCACTGACAGGCCTCAGAGGGGTAAATACAGGCCCCCAAGGGGCAGAGGACAACCACAAGCTCAGTATAAGCCTCGACAATGGAGCACTCCAACCCAGAAGGGAGGAGAAGACGGGTCTCAACCCACCAGAGGACAGACTCAATGACTTTCACCTCAGCTGGCCAAACAAAGCTCTCTTGTCAGCCCCCTTGGGGGGAAAACTAACACTATTTGCGGACAACTGGCACATGGTCACAAAGGACAAATGGGTCCTAGACATAATTTTATGAGGATACAGATTCCAATTTCACATCTTGCCAATAAAAAGAGGAATGCCAAACCTGCCACAAAATCAAAGGGCAGAGGCTCAAAAACAAATTACAGCTCTCATGGCCATGAGTGCCATTCAAAGGGTACCAACTCAAGAGCAAGGCAAGGTTTTTACTCAAGACTCTTCCAAGTACCCAGGAAAGAAAATGCTTGGAGACCAATTCTGGACCTTTCAATTCTAAACACTTACAAGTGCCCAAATTCAAGATGCTAACACTACAGCAGCTACTTCCCATGTTGGGCAAGGAAGCATGGCTGGTAACGTTGGACCTCAAGGAGGCATACCTGCATGTCCCTGTCAGACAAAGTTGCAGAAGATACCTCCGTTTCATTGTAGGTTCAACCCATTATCAATTCTCTGCACTGCCCTTTGGCTTATCTACTGCGCCCAGAGTATTCTCAAAATGCCTGGCACCAGTAATTGCATACTGCAGACAGAGGAATTCAAATATATCCATATCTGGACGACTGTCTCATCCAAGCAGAAAGAAAAGACATTCTCTTACAACATCTGGCTTTTGTGAAGCATCTACTAAATTGTCTGGGGTACACAGTAAACGAAAAGAAGTCAAAACTAGTACCCTCACAAAAAATGACATTCCTGGGTGCCAGCTTGGACACTGGCCCAGAAGGCTTACCTTACACCAGACAAGCAATTACAACTGACTCAATATTTCAAGACAATGGCAACAAAGACCCAATTAACTGCAAGAAAAATTCTGCAGGCTTTGGGCTTCATGGCATCTTGCATTCTGATAATACCATTTGCAAAACTGCATATGAGGAAATTACAGTGGTACCTAAAAAGCGTATGGTCTCAACACAGCCACAGCTTGGACACAGTGATATCTCTCCTTCCCTGCCTTCAACAGGAATTTCTATGGTGGGCACATTTCTATGGTGGGCACAGGCATGTCACCTCAACAAGGGTCAGCCTTTCATTTTGCCCCCATCCAGGCAAACTATCACAACAGATGCTTCAGACTATGCCTGGGGGGCACACATGGCAGGGAAAGGCATTCAAGGCCTATGGACTGCAGAACAGAGAACTGCACGTAAACCAACAAGAGATGCTAGCTGTATAGAAAGCTCTGACAGTCTTCAAGGATCTACTACAGCCAGGGCAACTTGCAATAAAGACGGACAACACCACAGTAATGTGGTACATAAACAAGGGGGCACACATTCCTACCCTCTTTGCAGGCAAACAATCTTATGGAACACAGCTCTGGCCTACCAAGTCCAGTTACAGGCTCAATTCCTGCCAGGACAGAAAAACACATTGGCAGATGACTTAAGCAGAAACATCAAAGATCCCCACGAGTGGAAGCTAGGCCCACAAATATTTACAATAACTCAGAGATGGGGTCTACCAGATATAGACCTGTTTCGCCAGTCCTCAACTACCAGCTGACAAAATTTTGTACAAAGACATTCCACCATCAAGCTTGGAAAGTGGACGCTCTCTCCTTCAGTTGGAAAAACCTGACCGCATATGCCTTTCCTCCATTACCTCTTCTTACAAAAGTTCTTTTGAAGGTCAAAAAGGAGAAACTTCAACTGATTTTCATAGCCCCAGGCTGGCCACACCAGCACTGGTACTCCATATTGAAGAATATGGCTCACAGCCCACCATGGATATTGCCTCAAATTCCTCATTTACTCGCGCAGCAAGACAAGCAGATTCTACACAGCCAGATCAAAACCTTAAACCTGGCGGCATGGCAAATCTATTAAGCATCCCATCAGCTCCTCTTTTACAAGCAGTACTGGATGTTATTCTAGAGGCCAGGAGGCCAAGCACCAGGGAAGGCTTACTCGGACAAATGGAAAAGGTTTTGTGCTTGGAACCAAGCTAAAGGCCAAGACACAACTCTGCCTCATATGCCTCACACTCGCATTCTGCAGTATTTAGCTGAGATGTTGCTTAAAGGACTTTCCTTCTCCTCTATTAAAATCCATGCTTCAGCTATTTCGGCTCACTACGACACTAATCCGCCTTTATTTTCCAACCCTCTTCTAAAGCAGTTCCTTAGAGGGGCAAAAAACATTAGACTACCTAGAAGAGCCCCTACACCAACATGGGACCTCAACTTTGTTCTGGAAAAGCTAACGCTACCTCCCTTTGAACCAGCTTTTTCTGCAGACCTTCAGTTCTTATCCTGGAAGACTGCCCTGCTCCTGGTAGGAGAGTCTCCGAATTACAAGCACTTATGGCAGTGGAACCTTTTCTCATTTTCCATCAAGACAGAGTTTCTCTATGAACTAATCCATCCTTCATGCCTAAGGTGGTTTCCAGTGCAGCTTTAAATCAAACCATCCACCTGCCCACTTTCTTCCCCAATCCACAGATCAAATCAAAGGTGAGACTCCTGCATCCTTGGACATTCACAGGCAACTTCGTTACTACTTGGATAAAACCTAAGGCTTTCAGAAAAACTGACCAGCTCTTTGTTTCCTATGCTACAGCTTCTCAAGGGTGGGCCATATCCAAAAAAATTTCTAAATGGATAGGCCATTGCATACGATTCTGCTATACCAATCATGGGAAACCAGTCCCTCCTACCATTAGATCCCACTCTACCAGGGCAACAGCTACCTCTACTGCCTTTCTCAGGGGGGTTCC
>NC_056747.1:127792582-127827582 GCF_019279795.1 Protopterus annectens | reverse complement strand
AAAAAGAGGGGAACACCAGTTTTATGCTTGGCACACGCGGATGTGAACCTGTCCTGAATTTTGTCAGATGGGTGTCTCATGATCAGTGGTCGTGCTTGAAGGATAAGTGGGGGGTGCATTCGATTAGAAATTTGTTTATCCCTGTTGCTGCATTATCTATTTGCTTGGTTGCTTAACCTACATGCTTGGCGCAGTCCTTTTCCGGTTACTAGTTCGCATTGAGCTTTGTCTGTCAGATTTGGCATCAGTTGTCTCCTACTATAAGAATGTATGAAATTATTTGTACAGTCTTGTAATATTTAACTGCTCCCTTATTTCTCAGAATGGGCAGTGTTCATGCACTAGGCCTTGTGGTGGTGGTGATGAATCTTTCTAAACATGACCTTGGTTTACTTAATGTATGTACTCCTTAAAACAGATGTAGACGTAGACGCATGTGTAAAAAAAAAAAAAAAAAAAAAAAAAAAAAAAATTCACTGTCTGGGAAGGGCAAAACTAAATCTGAGGACCAAGACCATAACCGTTTACAGGTACTTAAATGTAATGCATGGGGCATGGTTACACTCTGATATACAGAAAGACAAATCAAATTAAGTGCTACTGTAGCACGATACCTGACCTTAAAAATGTTAAGTACCCCCTGTTTAACTTAGGATTCTTGTGCTGTACAGATAAATCTGTCAGTACTGACCAGTAAATACAGTGGCAGAGCAAAACAGATGTTTGTCTGTTGTCCATACCACTAACATGTTCCTGATTTTGTTAGCTGCTGAAAACATTCTAGAATAATAGGAAGCCTATTCGCCTGCATTTTCTGAAGGGCACGAAGTCTGAAACTCTTAACGTATATTGTCATTTTGTAAATTCAGTCTTCAATAATTTTGAGGAAAACCAAAATTTTATGAGGAACAGACCAGACATGAGGCAAAAATCTGTATAGTGGACAGTAATGATGGGAGTGCAAACCTACTGTTACAATGAGCACTTGCCAAGTACGTTACAGCTTTTGAAAGACAGTAAAACACTTTGCTTTTCCCCCCTGTAAATTATTAGTACATGAAGTACAAGTTCCATGCACTAGAAAGAATTCTGATTGCAGACTGTCATAACTTTTGTGTTCTCATCATGAATGCTAAGATTCAGCTCTTTAACTTCATTGTCTAGGTGAATTTCTTGGCCTCTGTGTGGAACATACAAGCCAGTTATGATCAACTCAATCCTAATCCAAAATATTAGAAAAATACAGCTGAAGATTTTACAATTTGCACTGTTAATATTTGACTCTTCAATGTATTTGTAAATCTGCATTTTAGTCTCTCGACATACTAAACTGTTCCATTATGTTTTTGGGTGCATTGCAGCATCTAGTGAAATCAAATGCTGAGATGCATTTATTTGCTTTGTGCTAGTTTCATGTTCATTTGAGCCATTTTTTTTAATAAAGCTTTGTTACATCTTTTATTAAACCACGGCCCAGATCTAGTCTGTGCTTTGTTACTGTACAGGTAGAGCTCTCACTACTCCTACACTTCAGTGGGCATGCTGACAGTTGTGCAAAGACTAGCATATTAGTCTATGGACATACTTCACCCCTTTCTCTCAAATGGTGATACTGAGGTTGGTTTACTTTATAAATTCAGTGTCATTGTGAAAACAGAATCTGTTTTCAGAAATTTTGTTTTCTTTGCCAAACAGTGTCGCGAGACCTTTAATGTTTTGGAAGCGCTGTTAAGCACTTCATGCTCTACTTGTAGTGCAAAGTTAGGAAAAATATTACTGAATCACTTTAAGGGCCCAGCTCATTGCTGAAAAGAGTAGAGACCAGTGAGGCACACCTTCCTGGTCGAATGTCAGTAAATGCATGCATGCATACATGCATACTGGAACGTCATAGGCTGTGTTATGCCGTTTACCATGACTGACGGTTGGCTCACTCATCACCCCAATACTTTAACGCGTGGACAGTTTAGCCAAAAACTAGTAACTCTCACTTTTCTCATTGAAGAGCAATTGCTGTTTCTAGGTGCTTCTGTACCTTCCCCAGTTTGAGACATTTGAGGGGAATCCTGTTTACAGAAAAGGAAGAGAACACAGCTGTGGGAACTAAACTTGTGGCCCCCTCGGATTACTGTCCTTTGTTTCCTGTCTGGAAGCCAACATTTGTCCATCTTCAGCTTGATCCACCTTTCTTTCATTTTTTTTTTTCCACCTGTGCTGTTTCTTACCACCTAATCAGTCTGAGTGAACCATGCAGGTTCATAGGTTTGAAAAATCAAACCAGTTCCTGACTGGACTTCAAGATGCTTGTTTGCCTTAACCAAGTTATGTTCCATGTACAAGTAAAGAAATTTGAAGAAAATTTCCCAATTTCATAACTTTGGATTATCTGTCACAATATTTTATTGGATGTGTGGAAAGGTACTACACAAGTACAATGTGGGACTGTAGCAAGTTGGCCAAATGTGAGCTGAATTTTGTAAAATATTTGTTTGCTCCCACCAATAGCTCACTAGCAAGTGACTAAAGGCTGACCACTCAGAGCAGTGTTTTTAAAGTGGTGATAAATTAAAATCTTCGTCATAAATTCCCAGTCTTCTGTTTGCATATCTTTGGGGTACTTTTCACAGACAGATGTGCGTTCCCACAGATAGGTCATTGATGGCTTCACAAAACAGGAGCAGTTCCTGTGGGAAAACGTTTTCCGCTGTATGAGCAACATTGCTGTACAGCTGCATGTGTAGCAGCTGCCATGTTTGTCCTTGGGAAATCGTTCTTCACTGAGAAGCTGACCAAGTTGAAAGGCCGGAACTGATGCAGTTTTGCAGTTTATTTGTACAGTTTGACTGTTCACTTGGGCAAAATTATCACAAACTGTGTTCCTACAAAATTAGTCTTTGCAGTAATTTATTGAAATCTGTTTGGATGGAAATGTATGGGTTAAATGATCATTACATTTCTTGCAGATTTAGTGGCATTAAGTTTGTGTCCTTACAAGTCAACAGAATTAGGTTACAGGAAATGATGCTGATTCTGAAAATGCTCCAATGCTTGGCTTTGGATTAAGGACCAACTTTTGAATCCTTTTTGTTGTAGGAATATTGTGCATGTGTGAGACGGCACAAGGAATAGGCCTGCTCCCTATTGGGACAGTGTATCCCGAATGATTTCCACTCCATCATAGTGATACTATTGCTGTGGTCCACAAAATGCCAGTTAAACATGAGGGAGCTACTTCCCTATACCTGATATTTCTGCTAGGTCAAAGACAAGACTCCATTGTGTGTCTGCTTCCTTCATTGATAGTGTTTGTTTTAGTGTTTTTCTTTTAAGAGACACTGCCTGTAAGCAGGATCTGTTTTAAAAAATGCCTGCAGATCTTTCAAGCACAAGAATAGGACATTGCACCAACTTACTGGTTGTGCACTTACCTCCTTTGCGCCAAGAGTCAGTTTTGTTCATCTCTTACAAAAGTATCTCCTGAGTCCTACAATACGAGTCAGTAGAGAAATATTGTCTAGCCTGGCTGGCTTATTGCCACATGGCTTCATTTCAGCTCCATGCAATTTAAGGCCAGCTGAATTTTATGAATGTTGTATTCCTTTTGTAAAGCTTCTCATTTGGGCTTATATTTTTGGCTCATAATTTTATCTTGAACACAAGTAATGATGGTATGGGCACTTGACATATAAATCTGTTACTGTTTATACACCCACAGCAGAAACGCTGCAGACTAGCATGTTTGTAGTCCAAATTGTTAGCTGTACACAGGTTACCGTTAAGTTGGAGAGTGCCGCTGCTGTAGTGGTCTGGGATGTGCTTGCTTTTAAGGGGCCGTGGTCTGGGATGTGCTTGCTTTTAGGGGGCTTACTGAACTGATTTTTTCCCTTTAGCATGAGTGTTTGATTTTATTTAACCTGTTCCTGCTGATTGCTTTCTTCCATCTAAGTGCATTTTCATTTCTCTCAGCAGTGTAGGTATGCTTTTGAGGTTCTAGAAATGTCAGTGTTTCTACTCTTTGACCACTGACCCTGGATGTTGCAGGATTTGAGATGTTCCATGCAGATTGACAAAAAATGTACCAGCTTTTGATTTAGTTTCTTACTATTGTATTGTCTTCAGGTGGTGAGGCTTTGGAGTGCCAACTTGAATGCCTGCAGTCATTTTGGAGTAGTAAGTGTAGCACCCTATGCAACTGTAGCTACACTGGCAGACTCTTGTTTTGCACCAGTTGTCTCGTTCTGCTGACTGACCATATGGTAGGTAGGCTAGCATAATGGTTAGTGTTTACCTTGGTCACAAGGTGCAAGGTTTGATTTTCATATGAGGGTAATTGGCTAGGCTTTAAATTGTCCACAAGGACAGACTAATCTATCGTGGTTTAACCATTGTACTAAATAGTGTTAAAGTCTGGAATTAGCCATGCAAACTTCATTGGTGCATCTTCTCATGTTGTGTCATCTGATGTTAAAAGTATGGTGGGTAGTAGGTGCACCAGGATAAGGTACAGGACTGGCTCACTACAGACTGGTTGCACCTGTGGTCCTGGATGTCCTTCAAGGATGCATCTGCAGTCCTAACAAATGGGTTGTCCTGGCCTCAGGCAGCCCTTCGGTCGGCCGGATTCCAAAGTCTGGGTCTGGCCTCGGCTGGTGTCGCACTTCACCCGACGTCATAGCTGCAGTTCTTCGGGTATAAAGGCATCAGCCGACGCCGTTTTCCCCAGTCTTTCTTGCCGCGTGACGCCTGAAGCAGAAGCTGTTTGCAAGTGCCGGTCTGTCAGATCCAGAGATTTCTACTACCGAAGACTTCTAAAAAGCTAAGTACCCCATTGGGGACTCTTTCTTGCCTCAGCCGATGTCAGAAAAAGTGAATAACTGTTTAACTTGTGGGAAACAAATACCTCATAAAGACTTCCACTCTTACTGCCTACCTTGTTTAGGCCCAGACCACGACGTAGCAGCTTGTTTAGCCTGTGCTTCCTTCAACCGACGGACGCTTAGACGTCGGTCGGAGTTTGCCGAGGAGTTTTTCGGCTCCGCTTTTGCTTATATCATGCCGTCGGAGACTCCGACTTCGCATTTAGCTAAAAAGCATAAGGAAAAGGACCGACACTCACGGTCCGCGGTTTCGGCTGAAACCGCGGTTAAGCCAACCGCGACTGTCTCCGTTTCGGCTGAAACGGAGTCTGCGGTTCTTCCTTCGGCCGAAAGCATGCCTCCTACTACCGAGGCCTCTTCCAGCATGGCTGAATCTGCTACTGAAATTCCTCCTGCTCTTACTGTTTCTCAGGATTTATCAGATACTATTCCCCTAGATGTATCTACTCCTGCACGTGGAGCCCCCTGCATCCATGTCAACTAAGGCCTTTGCCAGGGCTAAAGCAGCTAAATCTTCCAAGGCCGTGCCTACTAAAGCCCCCTCTCACAGGCCTAGCTCTAGTACTCAGCTGCTTAGTCTAGCAGAGGATCTCATTTCTTTGATCAGGGGATCCCAGTCTCACCCTGATAGGGCCTCTCAACCCCCTCCAGAGAAGAGGCCTAGAGCAGAACCCCCTGAGCCAGTTTCCACTGATTACTCCTCAGACGAATCAGAAAATACAAACCCTCCTGAGGGCCCTTATTCTCCATATGAGGACTCTGATGCAGAAGACTCCATTCCTTCTGCCTCTCCTCCTGAGGAATTTTCCTTTGGGGAAACCCTGCATGCTATGAGGGAACAATTTCAATGGCAGGGTCAGGATTTCTCAGACTCTAGGAAAAGGCTTAGAACTTTTTTGCATTTGCCACAGCATAGGCCTTTAGCCATTCCTCCAGTACTTACAGTTGTGGATGATGCATTTAATGATGCTTGTACTGCTCCTGGTTCACTCCCTCCGGCCCCTGCTAAGCCCGACAGATACTACAGGGTTCCGGACACACATAATCACTTGTATAAGGCTCCTTTTGCAGATCCTGAAACTGTTTCACAGGGCCCCAAAGTGGTAGCAGCTACCTCTGCCAAAAACCCACTCCCCTCTGAAAGGGAATCTAGGGCCTTGGAGAGATGGGGTAAAAAAGTTTATACTTCTGCAACTCTTTATCGGCTAGGGCCTTAAACTGTCAATTCCACATGATTCAGTATCAGGAATTTGTTAGATCAGTTATCTAAAAAGTTGTCCTCACCTGAACCTTTAGACCGAAAGTCTCTTCAGGAAATGGTACATAAAATACAGCAGGTCAGTAATCATTCCTTAAAATGCGGCTATGCTGCACTGGAGGCCTCCTTTAGATCAGCTATGACTGGTACAGTGATCAGAAGGCATGCATGGTTAAAAGAGCAGTCCTTACCAGACCATGTAAAATCAAAGCTCCTAGATGCTCCCATGGATAAACACAATTTGTTTGGCTCTCCTGCACAGCAAGTGCTTAAGAAGGTGGAAGAGAAAGCAAAATCTGTCCAGACAGTCAAGGATTTCTTACAGGTCCAGCCTCCAAGGTTTAGTAGGAACTGGCCTTCCAAGAATTGGTCCTTTCCAGACTCCAACAGAGCACAGAGAGGCAGGAATAGGCGCACAAGAGGCAGAGGTCAATCCAGAGGTGCCTACAGAGGATGTCAGTGGCAGCCTAACAACCAGCGAAGTACTGCTGCAGATCCAGCCGCTACCACTTCCACAGGACAATCACAGTGACTTGGCTCTGAAGCCACCTACCAGGGAACAACTAGAAGCACCCTTAGGCGGAAAGCTAGCCTTATTTTCAGTAAACTGGCATTGCATTACAGGAGACAAATGGATTTTACAGACAATAGACAAAGGTTACAGGTTTCACTTCCATACTCTACCAAGGAAGAGAGGAATGCCAAACCTACCTCCAAATCAAATGGCAAATGCTCTAGAACAAATAGACAACTTAAAAAGGATGAGAGCTATAGAAAAGGTACCATCTATGGAACAAGGGCAAGGATTTTACTCCAGACTTTTCCTGGTGCCAAGGAAGGAAAGTCAATGGAGACCTATTCTAGACCTGTCCGCACTGAACACATACCTCATTGTCCCAAAATTCAAAATGCTGACTCTACAGCAGCTTCTTCCCATGCTGGGCAAGGAGTCTTGGCTGGTAACTCTAGATCTCAAGGAGGCATACCTGCACGTCCCCATACGACCAAATTGCAGAAGATACCTCAGATTTCTTGCAGGATCAGAGCATTATCAATTCTCAGCATTGCCTTTTGGCTTATCTACTGCGCCCAGAGTATTCACAAAATGCCTGGCATCAGTAATTGCTCATTGCAGGCTTCAGGGAATTCAAATTTACCTTTACCTGGACGACTGCCTGCTACAAGCGGACAACAAAAACAAATTAACAAAAGACTTGAAAAGGGTCATTCATCTGCTGCAAGCCTTGGGATACACAGTCAATATAAAAAAAGTCAAGGCTGTTGCCATCCCAGAGGATAACTTTCTTGGGTGCAGAACTGGACACATCAAATCAAATGGCATCCCTCACAGCAGAAAAACAAAAGCACCTTCCACTCTACTTCATGGCATTAACAACGCAGAACCAGCTTACAGCAAGGAAAGTCCTGCAAGCCCTGGGTTACATGGCATCCTGCATAATTTTGATCCCACATGCCAGACTGCATATGAGGAAGTTGCAATGGTACCTCAGAAATTTATGGTCTCAGCACAAGCACAGCCTAGAAACACAAATTCCAATAATTCCATGCCTGAAGCAAGAATTCCGATGGTGGGCTCAGGCCTTTCAATTGAACAAAGGACTGCCCTTCCACAGCCCTCAACCAAGCCAGACTATCACCACAGATGCCTCTGACCTTGGTTGGGGGGCACACATGCTGGACAAGTGCATACAAGGCTTATGGACTCAAGACCAGCTAAACCTACACATAAACCAAAAAGAGATGCTGGCAGTAAAACTGGCAATTCAGGCATTCAGACCGTTTCTCCAACAGGGACAATTGCTGATAAGGACGGACAACACCACAGTTATGTGGTATACCAACAAACAGGGAGGCACACCTTCATATCCTCTATGCCGGATGACAATGGATTTCTGGAATGTGGCCCTAAGCCTCAACATACAGCTCAAGGCAATATTTGTGCCAGGGAAAGAGAACATACTAGCAGACATCTTAAGCAGGACTACCACGGATGCCCACGAATGGATGCTGCACCCAGACATCTTCAAATCCATCACAAGGAAATGGGGACTACCAGAAATAGACCTATTTGCATCCCCACACAATCGCCAATTGAAAAAAAATTCTGCACAAGGACATACCACCCACTTGCTTGGAAGGTGGACTCCCTATCTTTCAGTTGGGAAAACCTGACAGCATATGCATTCCCACCTCTTCCTTTGATGCACAAGGTGCTATTGAAGATCAAAGAAGACCACCCAAGGATCATCCTGATAGCTCCAGACTGGCCGAGGCAGCACTGGTACCCACTACTGAGGAGTATGTCTCTGGGAACTCGCATGGCCTCTACCACAGGTTCCTTTACTGCTAACACAGAACAACCTGAAAACACTGCAGCTAGCTGCTTGGAGCATTGCATAAGACAAAATAACCCAGATTTATCTCAAAGGGTTAAAGACATTATCTTGGAAGCTCGCAGACCCTCAACAAGAAAAACTTACTCAGCGAAATGGAAAAGATATCTCTTTAGGAGTGCAGCAAAAGGGCAAAATGTAGCACTGGTAAACATAGCTAACATCCTGGAATACTTAGCAGAGCTTTTCCACAATGGCCTGTCTTACTCTTCCATTAAGATTCATGCGTCAGCTATATCAGCAGAATACAACATGGATCCTCCAATCTTCTCTCATCCTCTACTCAGGCAGTTTCTGAGAGGAATCAAAAATGTAAAGCCACCAAGGAAGCCACCATTGCCTACATGGGACTTGAACTTTGTGCTAGAAAAGTTGACACTTCCCCCTTTTTGAACCAGCAGCAACAGCAGAATTACAGTACTTATCATGGAAAACTGCTTTCCTGCTTGCAATCACTTCAGCAAGAAGGGTTTCTGAATTACAGGCTTTAATGGCAGTGCAACCCTCCCTTATCTTCCATCAGGATAGTGTGTCCATGAGAACTAATCCTACCTTTATGCCAAAGGTGGTCTCCAGGGTATCTTTAAACCAAGCAATCCACCTACCTACATTCTTCCCCAACCCACAGAACAAGGGAGAAAGACTGCTGCATACCTTGGATGTGCATAGGCAATTGCGCTACTACCTGGACAGAACCAAGAACAATAGAAAAACGGACCAGCTTCTGGTAGCATATGCCACAGGCATGGAAGGAAAAGCAATTTCAAAACAGACAATCTCAAAATGGATAGGAAATTGCATTAGATTTTGTTATTCTTATCATGGAAAGGCAACTCCAGAGAATATCAGACCTCACTCCACAAGGGCTACAGCCACTACTACAGCTTTTTTACGAGGAGTGGCTACAAAAGACATTTTAGAGGCTGCTACTTGTAGCTCCATGCATACATTTGCCAAGCATTATAATCTACCCTAATACTCCAGATCCCGAGCAGGTTTTGCCACTGCTGTTTTGCAAGGGATCTTAACTACACCATAATCTTGTTAGGGCCTCCTCCCCCAGTTTGGCTATGGTATTCTACCCATTTGTTAGGACTGCAGATGCATCCTTGAAGGACATAGTACAGTTTTGTACCTACCATAAATGTAGATGTCCAAGAGGTATGCATCTGCAGTCAGGATTACCCACCTTCCTTCCCCACTGTGGTACTCCTAGGGTATTTGCCCATCTTGTAGCTGGCTGGGGGAATCTATTATGGTGTATTTGTTTGTATATATGTATATACATGTTTATTTCTATTTGCTCTCTGTTTGGAAACATTTGCATTTATCCAAATTTAGCCTTCCTAGAGGGCATCTGGGGCAAGAAACACTGAGGAAAATTGCGTCGGCTGATGCCTTTATACCCGAAGAACTGCAGCTATGACGTCGGGTGAAGTGCGACACCAGCCGAGGCCAGACCCAGACTTTGGAATCCGGCCGACCGAAGGGCTGCCTGAGGCCAGGACAACCATTTGTTAGGACTGCAGATGCATACCTCTCGGACATCTACATTTATGGTAGGTACAAAACTGTACTTTCTCTTCCCTGTGCCAAAAGGCTTCTTCAGGTTGTTCAAGCGTACTGAAGTCTAGCGTACTGAAGTCTGTGCAGTACAGGCTCATGGTTATTTGACCAGCACTTTTGTTTTGCTAAAGGATCTTGAAGGGGGTCTGAAGCAAAATGTTCCACAATATAGTCCTGTTTTTGTTCATTGTTTTCCTGCACTTGTCATCTGTTACTACCATGTTTTATGTTGTAGATAGACTGTCCGATGTCTGGAAAATTGGCAAATACAACATACTGCAGACTGTCTCCTAGGTGAAGGACCCTTGTTTTAGAAACCACTTCTGCCACAGCATACAAACTCTCTCTATTCATCAGAAAAGAAAAAAAAATTATTGTAAGTAAAATTATTTGTGTAGAAACAGGAAATGGTGTGCAAAACCCATCCACCCTTTTCTTTGATTTTAAGCACACCTGTCTAGTCGAATTCTTGCTTTAGCTGTTTTTGCATCAGCAGTTATCCAAGACCCTTTTGCTAGGTCGTCATTTCTGTATGTTGACCCTTGTTGTGCCCCTTCCCACCGCTGCTGTACGCATTTCTTCAGTATGTCCTCCAAGAGGTGCTACCCAGCTGTACTGATTTTATGCCACTGAGTTTGAAATTTTCTGCCAAACATTTGGTATGATGTTGACATTCTCATTCTTCCTCACTGATAGGGTTATGGATTTGATCCTTGGATCGAAATACACACTTCAGATCAATCCCAATCTCTAGATCCTCCCTCTTTCCATAGTGCAACACACTACCTCTAACTCCTCGGGTCTTGTTTGCTGCCAGAAGTGGAAAGCTGGAAGATTCTGAAATCTTGAGCTGTAAGGACTTTAGTTTTTCTATATTTATCTTTTTATTTAGCATTAGTTATTTGATGGTCTCTTCTCCCTCTTGGTGGTTTGACTGTCGATTTTTTTCTTTCTTTTCTGCTGGTAATGGTCCCCTTGTAGCCTAGGAAGTTCTCCTTTTGTAGCGTGCTCTTCTTTTTCTGTGATGGCTTCCTGGTCCAGGCACTTATTTCTTTTCTTTTGAGCTGTTCTCTGGATGTGTGGTACGGGACATGAATTCAGATGTGGCATCTCCTTTTTGAGCCTTTTTGTTGTCCCTTCTTGATTGGATCCCTCTTAAGAATGCATCCATTGTGTAGCTGTTACTTGTGACCCAGACAGCTCACAGATGTGGATGTGACTTTGGGCTTCCACACTCTGTCCACTTTCATCATCTCCTCTTGTAGAGTTGTGCGGTGGTGTTTTCCTGCTTGCCGCCAAAGTAGTTGGTTATCTGCATCTCCACAAGGATGACTCCTTACCAGGACTGCCTTTCCCTTGCAGGCATAATGTACACGCCTTGCTTTTTCGGACAGCCGCCATGCTTTTAACACTGTAAAACAAGTAATGAACAGACAAGCTTGTCAACCTTTGATTTGAGCAATGCTGTCTTATGAGGTTAGACGGATGACTATTTTACATTTGTTTACCGGGAAAGTCCGACTGGCTACATGTCCATTTTCAGCAGAGGCCTGGGGAGAACAGCTCCAGAAAGCAGAGTACAAATACATTAGGAACAATAGAAACATTTAGCGATTAACTATAATATGCAGTTTTCAGTAGGGTTACAAACTAGGTAAAACATAGTAGAAAACATCAAAATCATGTGGCTTCAGTTTCAGACAATACCTGTAGTTAGGGACCAAGTCCCATCAAGACTTCATACTTATTAGAGTATATGATTGAAGTACTGCAGTGGTGGTGCTGCTGTAGCGTTGTCGCCTCACAGTAAGACGTTTTCCTGTTCGATTCTCAGCTAGAGCATCATCTGTGTGGAAACATGCGTGAATGGGCATATCTCCGTTGAAGGTTGTGCGTCAGGGCCAGCAACTCTGCATGTAAAAATCTACTGCCAGTCATTAGCGGACCGGAGTTCTGCTGTGGCGATCCCTATCTGGGAAAAGCCTAAAGACAGAACATTAGAGTATATGATTGAAGTGCTTAGGGAGAGTTTGCAGGAGTAGCGGGTGGAGATTAGTTTGGGTTTAAGCAGGGGACATTGTTAATGCTGCTGGAAGTGTAGCTTGAGGCTTTTTTTGAACTGGGTTAAGGAGGATTGGTGAGTAAGTTTGGCATGTAGCATATTCCAAGTTTGACCTACTGAGTTGGCGAATAGAGTCCCCAGCCATTTTTATGCTCTTAGTTGTTTGTACCAGCAGTTTGTCAGCAAAGCATAGTGGCCTCCAAGTTGCTGTATGGTTTGATAATCTTATTTAGTGCTGGTGTTTTTTCGGGTTAATCTAGTATTTTATGGGTTATTACAAGGTGGGTTGTATCTGAGAAGACTAGGCCCACTCCAGCCATCCTAGTTGAGTTAGGTTGGTACAGTGGTGGGTCCTAGAGGTAGCACCTGTAGCAAATCTAGCAATATGGTTGTAACAACTAGCAAGTTTGGTAAGGGTGGCTTGGTTTAGTGAAGAAGGGGGGAGGCATAGAGGGGGGTAGAAAGTAGGTAGGACCGAGCGATAGTCGTTCTTGCAAAAGGAGTGAGGAAGGGTTTGATCCTGTAAAGGGAGCCCAGTTTTTTTGTTGACTGATCTGATGGTGTGATTGACATGGATATATTTTAGGGCGTTATCGACTGTGATGCCCAGGAGTTTTGTGTGAGTATCTGGGGATATATGTGTGCCATTTTTGGAACTTTATAGTAAAGAATGGTGAGGAGGATTTGCAGGTTGGGAAAAAGATGAGCAGTTTAGTTTTGTTGGGGTTTAATGGAAGCTGACTGTTTGCGAACCATTTTTCTACATCATTGAAAGTATTCTGGGTTAGGGTCATAAGCTCAGTTGAGGCGGCAAGTAGAGTCGTCTACGTATTGGATGCAGGTGGCCTTGGAAGTGATGGTTGGTAGGTCGTTGATGAAGACTGAGAAGAGTAGTGGTCCTACTATTGAGCCTTGGGGGGGGGGGGGACTCGCAGGAGTAATAGGTAGATGTGTGGATAGGGTATTCTGCCATAAAACTGCTAGTCTATCAGACAGGTAGTAATGGAACCATTTAATAGAGCTACTATTCAGTGACTGTTCCTTCAGGGTACAGAGAAGAAGTTGGTGACCATATCAAAGGCCTTTTAGAGATCTAGGAAGAGAGCTGAGGTAAGTTTATTGTTTTGGTTGATGTTGATAGGGTAGGAAAGGAGGGCTGATGTGCTGTGCTGTGGTGTGGCCTAAAACCATGCTGAGAGTTGGCCAGTAATTTTAGTTTATTTTGGGCGAGATGGTGCGAGAATTGTTTGTGGATGCACTTTTCCATAATTTTGGCCAATGGTGATAGTATGGCTATTGGGTCAGACGTTTGAGAGGTCCTAAAGAATTCCCTCCTTTATGAAGGGGAATGACATGGGGAAACCTTCCAGAGACCGGGGATAATGGCTTGGTCAAGGTGCGGTTTTATTCTGATCGAGACAGGGTATGCAATGGCATCTGCCTCTTTTTTTTGTAAATATTCTGGTGGGAGGAGACTAGCTGCCAGGGTACTGTTTTAGTTTGTTAGAGATCGGATGGTGGATATAGATACAGGTTGGAAGGTGAAAGGGAGTGCGGTAGTGGTTGTGGAGGAGTTTTGAAAGGAGCTGGTGGGGGGGGGGGTAGTTGGCTAGCCAGTGATCGGATGGTTTGGGTAAAAAATTGTTAGCAGTTTCTCCTGGAGTTTTAAGGTCGCAAGTTGAGGGGGTGGGGGTGGATGTTTGGCCAGGTTGCAGCAGTTTGTTTATGCCTTCCCAAAATTTTTGAGGTTTGTTTTGGTGTTTTTGCTAAAGGTGTTAATAGAAGTTTTTTTTTTTTTTGTGTGTGGCTTTCTTGGTATCCTTCCTTAGTTGTCAGAATTTAATATGGTCAAGTGAGTCTTTGGAGGTGTGCCATTTGTCCCATGCTTTATTTCTTGCCATGATTTTGGTTTTGGTTACTTTAGAGAACCAGGGGGGCAGTCTTTAGTTTTGGCTCCCTGGGTGTGGATAGGAGCATAGGAATCTAGAATGGAGAGGAGTTTAGAATTAAAGTAGTCTACAGCATCATCTAGTGCAATTTCTTAAGTATGGCCCAATTGCATGCTCTGAGTTCTTTTGCATGCTCTGAGTTCTTTCTGAAAGTCAGTGGAGTTAAAGTTCTTGTTTCTGATGTATTTGTATAGAACTTGGTGGTGGTTATCTACTTTATGCTTAATGATGTGAGTAGGTGGTCACGTGTATCATTTGGGAGGGTACCCGTGTTATACAGGTCTGGGCGATCTTGTTAAGAATCCAGTCCAGGATACTGCCTTTGTAGTTGGATTTATTTATTCTGGTGGGTGAGGATACGTTTGGTATAACCGTGAAGGTTTATATGGGTGGTGGGAGATTCGGAGGAATAATTTTTGCTTGGGGGGGGGGGTGGATATAAATGCAGGCAGTGAATATAGATTTAATTTTGTTAAGCTGTAGTTTGCTAACTAGGCCTTCTGCATTATTGAACAGGGGTGGGGGGGTTTGCTGTGGGGCTAGAGTGACATCTGTTGTTTTTTTCAGAACTGCTATTCCTCCACCTTTCCTGGTGTTTCTGTCTAGTCTACGTATGTTGTACACTGGTGGGATAACATCATCATTTTTAGTTCCTGGTTTTAGCCAGGTTTCTGTAAGACATAGCACATCAGGTGAGTAGGTAGCTAGGAGGGCATGAAGATTATGGACCTTGTTAATACTCCTGATGTTTAGGTGACTGGTCAGGAGAGAGTTAAGGGACTTTGAATTTGACCATATGTTGAAGGTGGCAGGGGGCTGGGAGCTTGTGGGAAGAGTGGGTCCATGGTTAAGGTGCATGTCCCCATCCCTCAGAGTAAATTGTACAGTGATTATTAATTTTAGCGCTTTACTTATTTTATGATATCTAGTTAGTTGGTTGTTAAGTGGAGAGGATAGGTTTGTAGTGAGCTAGGGGTTGGTCTGATTCACTGAAGGTGGGAACAGAGTTTTTGTGAGAGATGGGGTGGTGAAAGCCAAGATAGGGCTGGTTCTCATAGATGGTGAGGAGATATAGCCCAGGCAGTATAACTGAGAGAAACATAATTGGTCTCATCTTGATAGTAGTGCCACTTGGTAAGGAATGTGAATGGAGAATTAAGAGGAGTGTAGCTTTCCCCCTTTTTTCCTTCTACCTAGAGATTCATTCTGGTTTTACTGAGCAGACTTGGTGCAAAGTTTCTGGGTCTTGCGGTTCTGCTTAATCTCATCCTTGCCTTTCTTCTAAGATTTTACTATTCTGGGATGTTACTATGAAGTGGCTTAATCCAACACCAGAGCAACTTGACTTTCCCCGGTATCTCCATACCTTTCTTACTCGGAGTGGGACATCTGGACAGTTTTGCTTTAACATAGATTTTCTGGATGGGGTGCAGCTCACTGTTTACCATTATTTTCTGGCATACGTTCTTAATCAGTAGTTGCTAATTTGCCAGAAAATATTTTTATGGTAACCGATCAAAAATTTGAGGCAGAATTTGGATGTTCTCTGAGAATCTGTTCAATTCAGAAGTTTGTGGTGGTTGTGGTTCCATTAGGGGCTCAACCCCCCCCCCCCCAAAAAAAAATCCTAAATTCTTCAGTACAGCCACACCAAGTGCAGATAAAACTGGTCTGAATGGTGGACTAGCTGTAGACTGTTATTTTGTGTATAATATTGATTATATGTATTTTTAAAAATAAGTCAAATATGTAGTGATGCATAGGAGTTGATTAATATGTTTATATTTGTCTCTAAGGTCTTGACATAAGGTTTTAGCGGTGGTGCAGCGGTTAACGTTGTCATGCAGCAGTTAACGTTGTCACTTCACAGCAAGAAGTTCTCCGGTTCGATCCTCTGCTTGGGGTGCTTTCTGTGGGGAGTCTGCATGTCCTCCCTGTGGTCGCGTGGGTTTTCTCAGGGTGCTCCGGTTTCCTCCCACATCCGAAAGATATGCTGTAGGTGGATTGGGCACTCTAAATTGGTGCTAGATGCGAGTATTTTTGCCTTCTGTGGAAGGTTGGGTGCCAGGCTGACAACTCGACACTAAAACTCCACTGCCAATCCTGAGCAGACAGGTGATCTGCTGTGGTGAGCTCTAACCCGGGACAAGCCGAAAGAAGGAACTGATGTCATTTGAAAGCATTTGATTGGCTGGTGTATATTCAAGGAGTGGTATTTAAACAGGGCATATGTTACTGGTTTATCTTTGAAGTTCTCTTTGGCACACAAGTGCCAAGATGTACATTGTAGTGGTTTGGCTCTGCACTTGGTGTGGCTGTACTGAGGAAGTGGTTACATTTTGTTCATGTATTCCTTGGTTGGAAGTGGTTTGGTTCTTAATGAAATAAATTTAATATTCAGCACCACCTGTTAGGGTCCCCTACCCCAGATCCCCCTCATCAGACCTGTAGTTTGACTGCCTTTCAGATCCCAGGTATCCGGATCTGATTGAAAGGGTTCTTGGGAGCATAAACTGTGGACTTCCCCTTTTCAGATGGATTTATTACCCACAGGTTCCAAGCTGTAACGAGAACAGAAGGCTTTCTGGCCTGGGGTTCAAAGCCCCTGGATCCTACATGGTTGCAGAAACAGCTGAACTGTCTTCAGATCTCGTGGCTTCAGATCCACAGCCATTAAACGGAAGATGTTCTTCGTCTTTCACTGTTGCAGTCATCACACTTGGGTTATCTGCCTGCAGGAAGTCGACCCGAATACCAGAGTCTTGTCGCTTCCATGTAATCAGGGGTATAAAACAGGCAACCAACGCCATTACAGCAGTCTTTCCTGCCGAGAAGGAGCCCGAAGCAGAAGCAGTTAACAAGTGCTGGTCGGCCGCTACCTGAAATTTTCGAGTTTCAAACCTGAAGTCTTCTAAAGCTAAGTACCCCATCGGGAATTCTTTTTTTCTTGCTCTAACAGACGTCCGAAAAGTTAACAATTTTCTTGCTTTTGGAAAGCAAATAACTCAGATTTTCATTCTTACTGAGTCACATGTTTAGGCCCAGACCACAATGTCTGTTTTGTGCCATGTTTAATGCCCGAACCATTTGACGTCAGGCTATTTTTGTTGCTAAATTCTTTCACTCTCATTCTCTGTATTCTGAAATGGCTTCAATAAGCCATCAGACTACCGATCTTCCGAAAAGTGTAAAGATAGACCGCATAAGTTCAAAACTGCCAACACTTCCATACTCAGTGAGACACCTTTGCAGCCCCTGATGCCTGCTTCTACAGATTCGCAGGCCTCTGCTGAGACCCGTTCAGAGTCGGGTATGCTGCGAGATGCTTCGAATATGGAGCTTGCGGATGTCTCTACCTTAGATGGGTCCATAGCCGCTGTGCAGGCACTGGCTTCTGAGTGTGTATTCCAATCTACCGATGTTCGCATTAAACCAACAACTTCATTTTTAGCTAAAACTACAGAGTTTCTCAGGCCGAGTATGCACTACGTCTATAAAACAGACAACCAAAGCACATGCTCGAACTCCAGCCATTCTAAGCATTGTTTTTTGTGGCAATGAAGACCATATTGCCCTAATTAGGGGAAGTCAGCCTTCCCCTGCTAAGAGACAAAGAATTGTTTTTCTGATTCTACAGACTCCGAGTCCAATGACTCTGACCCTTCTGATTACCAGGACATACCCTTATCAACCTTTGAGGATTCAGGGGCAGAGAGGAATCTATTCCCTTTGCCTCCCCTCCAAAAGATTTTTCTTTTGGTAAAACCTTGCATACTTAGCATTCCCGCTGGGAATGCCAGGACTATCCTCGGTCCAAAAGAGACTGAGCTCTCTACTGCCAGCTTACTCCCCTAGGTGTATAGTGTAATAGATGTAGATGGTCATTGTGCAGACCATCCTACCATTCGGGCAAGGACGATTGGGTGTGCTCTAACTTTATGGGCCATACACTATTACATGAAATGAAACTGGTGCTCCAGGAGACTTCAGCACTTTCAGCTGGGAGCCAGTAACTTCAGTTCAGAGCTCTGCCTTTCAGACTTACCACAACTCGCACAATGTTTTTTCATATGCATGGCAGTAGTGGCTGCTCTGAGAATTCTAGGAATCTTCTGTGTCTGAACTACTACCGTTTTACTGGTCTAATCAGGTATCCGCTGTTACATCCTCTGGATTACTCGTCTTGAGGATCCAGATCCCTGGGCTTTAGTATAATCTGACTAATTGATAAATATTGCCTGTACAAAATTTAAAATTCTGTTCTCACTTGTATGCTGCAACCAGATAGCATCTCTGATTCATCATCACATCAAGTAATCCAGAAGGTGGCACTGTCACCCCCCCTTCCCCCACCAGCAAGATTAATTCTGAAAGCTTGTGCACCATACCCTTTTAGCCAGTATCTGCTCCTATAGAACCAGTTTGCCAATGCCATTCATTGGTGTATCTGGTCTAACACTTTTTTTTTTTTTGTTTTGTTTTTTTTTCTAGGCAGGCTCTTTCTCTAATCCCCTCTCCCCAAGCCAAGAGCACATACACGGTCCATCTGGAGTGGTGGGAGCAGTTCAGGTGACCTCTTTTCATAAGCGTGTAATCTTCCATGAAACATGGGTGGCATGGCAACGTCTTGGAGATGATGGCTGTCCCTTTTTTGTTTTCCATATGTTCTCCCTCTGACATCTATTGCAGGATGTTGTTCTTGGTGTTTCACTGTTGCAGTCATTACATTTGGGTTTATCTGCCTGCAGGTAGCCCTCAGCCGGCCTAAGTCCGACTTGGTGCTGCGTCGGATGCTGTCTCTTCTTCCTTGACGTCAGGTAGTCAGGGGTATAAAGTATGCAGCCGACGCCATTACATCAGTCTTTCTTGCTGCGCGGTGCCCAAAGTAGAAGCAGTTCACATGTGCCGGTTGGCAGACTCCTGAAATTTTCGTTTCTGAGTTTCAGAACCGAAGTCTAGCCTAATTACCCCGTTGGGGATCCTTTTTCTTGCTCTCAGCCGATGTCAGTAAAAAATTGTATTACTTGTGGAAAGCAAATACCTCCTAAAGATTTTAATTCGTACTGCATTCCTTGCTTAGGCCCAGACCACGACCTCCCTCGCTGTACTGCATTCCTTGCTTAGGCCCAGACCACGACCTCCCTCGCTGTTGGTTGTGTCTTATTCAGTCCTCTAGCTATTGGTCATCTGTCCATTTTTGCAGCAAACTATATCGGTACTCATTTTAATTATCCAGAAATGGCTTTGGTAAGCCATCCGACTACAGACATTCTGAAAAAAAGATAGACTGCATAGGTCCAAAGCTGCCACCGACGCTTCTGTTAAGCTAGTTGCCAGTCCGCGAGTACAATGGCGCTTTCACAGCCCCTGATACCTGCTACTTCAGATTCGCAGGCCTCTACTGAGACCCATTCGGAGTCTGGTATGCCGGGAGATGCTTCTTCGACTATGGAACCTGTGAATGTCTCTACCTTGGATGGGTCCAGAGCCATTGTGCAGGCACCGGCTTCTGAGGGTGTACTCGGGCCTATGGGCATGTCAAACAGATGCCACCTTAAAGGCCTAAAACTCGACCCACTCCTAGAAAACCATCCAAACCGCATTGTCAGGCCCATATGCCTAAAAAACAAATAAGAATGGCTGAAGACCTTATTACTTTAATTAGGGGAAGCCAGCCTTCTCCCTCTAAGAGACCTAGAATTTTATTTTCCTTTTGATCCTTCTGATCAGGATTCTGAAAATGTGTTTCTTCTGATTACCAGGATTTGCCCTTATCTACCTGTGAGGATTCTGATGCAAAGGACTCCATTCCCTTTGCTTCTCCTCCCAGAAGATTTTTCTTTTGATGAAACCTTGCACACACACACACTCTTGGGGAGCACTTCCGCTGGGAAAGCCAGCATTACTCTTGACTCCAAAAAGAGGCTTGGGGAATTCTTACTCCTATCTCAACACAAGCCTTTAGCTATCCCTCCTGTCTTGGACATTGTAGATGATTTCTTGAAATCTAGCCTGGCCCCAGACACTTTACCTCTGGCTCCCAGGAAACCTGACCAGTATTAGAGTACCTGACACACTCAAGCTCTTCAAGAATCCTGCTGCAGACTCTGAGACAATTTCTTAGGGACCTAAAGGCATTAAGGCTACTACTGCCAAAAATCCTACCCCCTCTGATAGAGATTCCAGGGCATTGGACAGATGGGGTAAGAAGGTATACACTTCTGCTACTATGGCCATTAGGGCCATAAACTGCTACTATGGCCATTAGGGCCATAAACTGCCAGTTTTGTATGTTAAAGTATCAGCAGCATGTTATTGGACTAATTAAACAAAGTGATGATTCCTGACTGCTGAAAATAAAAGGATTACAGGATTTAATGCATTCTGCTGAACAAGTTGGTAAACATACTTTGCAATGTGGTTTTGATTCTTTAGAAGCGTCTTGCAGGGCTGCTGTCACTGGGTCTGTTAGAAGACATACTTGGCTTAAGGAGCAAACTTTGCCAGATCATGTTAAAGCCAAATTATTGGTTGCTCCCTTAAACCAAGATCGACTGTTCAGCAACAAAACAGAAGTCATCCTTAAGATGGAGGAAAAAGCTAAATCTATGCAAGCTGTTAAAGATTTCTTGCAAGTACAGCCTCCAGATTCAGTAGGCATTGGCTTTTCTAAAAATTGGTCCTTTCCTGCCTCTTCAGGCCTTCTCAGTCCAAACCCAGGAACAGAAGACCACCTAGGCTACAGGCTCAAGGTACTCGCAGGCCTAAGCAGTGGGGGACTTCCACTTGCAAAGCTGGAAGTAGTAAGACGCCCCCTATGGAAAACTGTCACAATAATTTTAACCTTAAACCTTCCCAGCCCTGCTCAACTGCATGCTCCCTTGGGGGGGAAAGATTGCACTGTATGTAAAAAAAAAAAAAAAAAAAACTGGGAACTCATCACCCAGGACAAGTGGGTTTTAAATATAGTTTTCCAAGTATACAGATTCCACTTCCACACCTTACAACCTGAAACGGTTGGCCAGACCTACCCCCCAAAATCAGTGGTCAGAGGCTCAACAGCAGGTTCTCTCTAAGTGTCAGGGCTTTTCAGCCTGTCCCAGCAGAAGGGGACAAAGTTTTTACTAAAGACTTTTCCTGGTACCCAGAAAAGACAGCTCTTGGTGTCCTATCCTGGGCCTCTCTATTCTAAACACTTTTTATTTATTTTTTTTTTGGTAATCCTAAAATTCAGATGTTAACACTCATCATCTGCTTCCTATGCTAGGCAAAGATGCATGGTTGGCAACCTTGGACTTAAAGGAAGCTTACCTGCACATCCCAATAAGGGAATCTTGCAGGAAATACCTACGCTTCAGAGCAGGCTACATGGCACTATCAGTTCTCTGCACTTCCTTTGGCTTATCTACTGCGCCCAGGGTATTCACAAAGTTTCTACAACCTATGTGGTGTATTTGCTTGTAGATGAAGGTAAAGTTTATATTTGTGTGTGTGTGTGTGTGTGTGTGTGGCGTCTGCTGCATGTTTTATACCCCTGACGTCATGGAATAGGAGACAGCAACTGACGCAGGACCCAAGACTTTGGAATTCAGGCTGACTGAGGGCAACTTGCCAGCAGATTACCCAAATGTAATGAATGCAACAGTGAATACACTCTAACATCTACATTTATGGTAAGTGTACTCTAACATCTACATTTATGGTAAGTGTACACAACTGTACTTTACCCTCCCTCCGGCCCCCTGACTTCTCTTGGCTGTAACTCTTTTTGTTCAGTGTATTTCAGCCTTCTGGTATATTTGCTTTTTTGTTGGAGGTGTAACCTATAGATAGAGATTTACCATTTCACCTGCCTTTTCCATGAGAACTTCTGGTTTACTCTAAAAATAGCAAATGGAGGTGCTTCGCAGACTGAAAACTCGAAAGATGGTTATTTGATTTTCCATGTTGCCAACATATTTGGTCAAAAGTTCACAGCAGCGAATGCACAGTGCATTCACTGATGTGAACTCGAAGTAGTGTACAGAGCATGGCACAGTGCGAATGCACAGTGTATTCACTGATGTGAACTTCGGAAGTACTGTACAGAGCGTGGTACAGTGCGAATGCACAGTGCATTCACTGATGTGAACTTCGGAAGTACTGTACAGAGCGTGGTACAGTGCAGTTTGGGAAATGCATCCCTTTCGTCACTCCAAGTGTGATCTCAGGTTTGGAATATATAGTTGGTGAGGGGGCTTGCCCCCTGTAAAAATGTGGGGTCAGGTGTAGGAGTTTAATTTACCTGCGCTCCTTTGCAAACATCACATGATCTGTTGGATACAGTCTAATATGGAGAATTTGTTCCACAGATTTGACATTGTGTTCTAAATGTTTTGAGTTTTGCTCTTTTCTGTCGGTGTTCTGCAGATTTTTGTCCCATGACCTTTTGATAGTAAACCAGAACTTTCCCTTCATAGTGGAAAATGAAAGTGGATGTATTAGCCAATATTTATCATTCTTCTGAATTCAGTTATGCCTTAATTTTTTATGTGACCATAGGTACAGGAAATCTGACCAGTTGTTCCCCTTTCCTGCTACCACTTGAGTGGAGCAGTCCCATATATATTCCTGTTCAATTAGACTACTGACTGTATTTCACTGATTTGTTTGCAAGTGGATTCGAATTGCCTTCTCATCCTAGTCATTATGTCAATTCCATGACTGTCTCATCATTTCTATCATAGTTTTCGTTTGTCTCACTCTTACAGTAATTTTGTTTGCACAAACTGGGCATTGTTTCCAGAAACAGATCTTCCTTTGTTTTGACTATGATTGGGCATATCTTCCTTGAGGGCCTCCCAAGACTTGTGTAGCTGGGGACTCGACATATCAAGTGAGGAAGAATGAGATCAGGGCAACATCATACTGGGAGTTACGTACTTGGTATATGTGTTGTCCATTTTCATTCTTCCTCACCTTTCCTCCCAGCCTTCCATTTCTAGAAGGAAATGGACATTATGGGTACTTTGAGTTCCAAGGTTTCAGTCATAACACTAATCAGTGGGCTTAGGCAGCAAACTCGATCTGAGGCGTTAGATAGTGTTGCATTATGGGAAGAGGGAGGAGCAAGGATAACTCCATAACCCCATCAGTGAGAAAAATGAAAATGGATAACACTTATACCAAGTACATAACTCCTATTCAGTCTGTCATTTTCTCGTTCAAAAGGTGATAATGTAAGGGGTATATAGTTTGTTCTGGAACTTTTAGTTCAGCTGTACAGATTTTCGCAGAATCTCCTGATTTTTTTTTTTTTTTTTTTTGCCACAGTTTTGGTCAGTTTTTCATGGTTTCTAGCAAATTTAGTGGCAAAGATTGAAGTTGAAAAAAATGACATGTTTCAGACTTCATACCATTCAGAAAATTGTTCTGTCAACTTTGTTTTGTAAGAGCAATATTTAAAAATTGTCCCTATTTTTGGGCCCTTGTCCTACTTTATTTATGGCTTTGTACAGATTTATTGCTCTTAAGAGGTTAAGAAGAGGTATAGTTCAGGCTATTTTGTAGGATTCACTTTAGAAGTTTGAGATACTGAAATGTCAAATTTCAGTATTTCGAGACCAGAAGACTGAAAATGCAAAAAAACAAAATCCCAACACCCATAATATTGAAAGTAATCCAAAAAGAATACCCAACCCTCCCCAACATAAAAACACACGTACCATATGTATAAGTGTGGGGGGGAAGCCCCCCACACCCCCACTACTTTTATTTATTTATTTATATATATATATATATATATATATATATATATATATATATATATATATATATATATATATATATATATATAATGTCAGAAGAACACAAAAAAAAAAGCACCTAATAGAACGCGACCTACTCTCCCATTGCACACAGTTATACCCATCTCAAGAAAAATGCAACTTTCAAAACTTGCACATACACACACTCGCACCTACCTACCCTAACCAGCTTCTAAAACTTCCAAAACATTAAACTAAACTACATTCTTACTTAAAACCTAATTGCAGACCTACCTGACCCTCCACATAGCCATGCGTCGGCTGCCATCTTTCCTACCTGTACACCACTTAACCTTAAAGGGACAGCATACCTGAAAAATGGCACACAACACAACTGCTACAGATTCGGCAAACTAACATTCGAGACTGTAGTTTCATGCAACTGCACTTTCGCTCTTTTTTTCAGTCTGAAGGTACTGAAATTCAACATTTCAGTATCCTGAGCTTCTGAAGTGAATCCATTTTATAGTCATTTGTCCTAGTGGAGTTATTTCATGTTGCACACAAGGCTGTTTAGTTTTTTAATAGCTGGAACTCAGAGCCACACGTCTCTGCTAGATTTACGTAAGAAGATTAGAGATGGCTTGATCCCTCAGTTTGCAAGTGAGGGATGTGGGAATCGAGCCCATGTCTAGAATGTAGAGCCCTCTTGCTGTTTTAACTGCTCGTATTGCTGGTAATAGCCTTAGTATAGCCTGGTCACAGAGGTGCTGCATCCAGAGGTGTTCGTCTGAACCTAGGTGTTTCTCCGTATCACCTGGTGGTGTTGGGGGGCCTGCTCACACCCTAGTGAGAGTAGTTGTGCTGGTCGGAACCTGTCCTGGCATACGGTGATTGGTTAAAAGCCTAGGGAGGAGGTAGATAGTACAAACTCTGCTGTTTTACTGTATTTCCATTCTCGTTTTTAAACAGACGTGTTGCGCTGCGGCAGCTAGCTACAGTAAACCGTTTACGTTGTATTATTTCTGTAAATTTCCCCTTTGCATCACCCATGAAATCCTGAGGTAGTACTACCCCTCCCTGCTGGTACAAACACTAGTCTGGCCTCAACACCTACTTAGCAGTATCCTCTCTCCCCCTATTAGATCTTCTCAGCTGCCAATCAACCTAGATCTCTGTAGCCCCGATCCAGGTTTTTACCAAGCCTGAACATGCAATTCCCCAGAGTTTCTCCAGCTAGCCTGGTTGAGATGGGCATCATGTGACAAGTGTAGCAACTACCTCATGTACACAGACAACCCGCTGCCCTTGGCATCAAAGGACACATTCTGTGAGAGATGCAATGACTCTTTTTGAAACCAAGCTCTCTCTCTAACCAATTCACCTGACAAGTGGGTGGTGGACAACATACAGGTACCACACCTCACACACCACCCTCACACATCACTGTCACCCACATTTATGAAGGCTCTCACCAGAGATATGCCCACACGAGACCTCCAAAGCATCAGCACAAAAACACACCACAACACAACTCGCATAAACCATGCACCAGTGTGTCTCAGACTCCCAGGACAAACAACAAACCCACCCTCTTAGTCATTGGTCATTTAGATAGTGAGACGCACAGCAGATGTGCCCCTCACCAGGCTGGATAAGGAGAATGTCGCAGCAAGTTGCTTGTCAGGAACCAGAGTCCATCACATCACACATGCACTCGAGTCTCCCAGCAGCGAGTACAGTTGTACACGTTGGTGTGAATGACTGGAGACGTACCTCTCTGGACTATGACATGATCAAGCTCACGGAATGAGTGTCCCAGCCAGGTATGTCCCTCGCCTTAAGCAGCATCTTACCATCACCCAGAATGATGCCTCAATATAAACAAAAAAAATGGTTGACTTCAATAATTGACTTGGCTTCTGGTGTCATTCAAAAGGTGTCAAGTACCCAACAGCCTGGGATGAGATGGTTGACAGGCCTCGAAGCTTTGTCAGAGACTGCCTTCATCTGTCCCCACTGGGCTTCCAACTACTGGAAAAAGCTCTTGCTTCCCCCATAGTGCCTTTTTTAGGCAAAGTCATGAGAAAAATTACAACGTAAAGAACACATCAAAATACAATTTAAAGGTCATGCTGATTGATGCTAGGAGCCTTACCAAGAATCTCCACTTGCTGGAGGCATATCTAACCCTGGAAAATGTAGGTGTGTGTGTGCTGTTGCAGAAACCTGGTTTAAATCAGGTTCCCATTGGAACATTGAATTTTCAGTTCGGATCACTAAAGGTCTACCTTTAATGATCGAACAATTGAAAATTCGATTTCGTTAAAATCAACACACACAAAAAAGGTGTAGGCATGGGGGGGGCAAGCCCCCCTTCACGCCCCCACACCCCCGCTACTTAAATTTACCAACTCAAAGATCACGCTACAGTGTAGGAAAGGGAAATATTCCCTTTCCACACTGTAGCGCATTAAAGTGCAATCTCTTGAGTTGGTATATTTTAAGTAGTGGGGGGGTGCAGGGGAGCTTGGCCCCCTGCTTTGGTACCCCCCCCCAAGGTTACAGACCGTCTACCATATGGTATTCGAAGTTCTGTAACTTCGATTTTGTAATAGGTAACCATTTAAATTAGCTGAGAGCACCCCAGCCATACCTGGCTACTCATCCTTCCACACTTTCAGACCCCAAACAAAGGCCCTGTATTAAACAGTATGATGCACAGGAGACGCTCCATGTGCAGCTAACAGTAGACAACGCACCCGTACATGTCATAGCCAGCTATAGACCCCCATCCATGAATCAAGATACCCACTCCACCCACCTAGACCTACTTGAATCTATAAAGATTTCAGTCTTGCACTCTGATCCTGGGTGACTTCAATTTATCCATCCATAGACTGGAAAAACTACTCTGAACCAGCTAGTAATCAACCCACAAGACCTGAGAATGTCTTGGACCTGGTATTGACAAACTTGGGTAAACACTGTAGTACCCCTACAGTGCCACATTTTCTACTGAAATCCGACCACCGAGCAGTCACCCTCATAGTCGTCACCCTTCCAGCTGCAATCGGACAAACTTTTCTAAAACTGATTGCCTATGCAGGTATAGCAGCTTCATACCTCCCACCTCAACCGAGGTTAGTCACTGATGTAGAGACTTGCACCAGGGTGCCTTACAAGTGCCTGTACAGCTGCATAGATACGGCTACACCGGACAGAACCAAAACTGCCTTAAGAAGAAGTAAACCTGTCTGGTGGACTTTTGCTATTAGCAGAGTTTATAAAAATATGATATCCAAGAGAAGGAAGGGGAAAGCATCAATTAGCTCGCCTTCCAAAACCTTAAATAAGGGCACTCGTGTGATCCTCCAAAGCTGACTAGTCCAAGCTGGCCTCCTCAACCAAGGACAGTCCTAAGGCCACCTTTAGCTATGTCTGCAACTTTAAGAGCAAGCAACAGCTCTGCACAGAACTTGTTATCAATGGCATAGCGTACACTAAAGCCGAGGACATAGCTAACCTACTTGCAGACAGGTTTGGTAAACTTCACCCCGCCACCCCCCCCGACAGTAAATAAACCTAATCACCAACTCCCCACAAAGTATCTTAAATGAGCAGATCCTAAATGCCCTTGCAAAGGCAAAAGGTACGGCTTCAATGGGACCAGACAATAACCCAGGCTACATCTTAAAGAACACGCAACACCTTTAGGCACCCTTTTCAACCACAGCATATGCCCTGGCTATGTACCTACCGAATGGAGGATGGCTATTATCATTCCATTATACAAAGGTGGTGCAACCACAGACGTAGGTAACCCATTAGCCGTACTAGGCTGATATGCAAAGCCATGGAACTCATAATCATGGACCTCATAAACCAGGACATTGGCAGCCTCCAAGCACTTGACCCTACTCAGTTCAGTTTTGTCAAGGGGAGATCATGCCTGCTAAATTTGGTGGATGACATAGAGACAGTCACCAAGGCCCTAGATGAGGGAAAGGAGGTCCATGTGGCATACCTTGACCTGGCCAAGGCTTTTGACACTGTTCCCCACTCTGGTATAGTTGACAAGCTCTCCCAGTTAGGAGTCAACCCATGTCATTTATATGGGTTGCCAACTGGCTCACTGAAAAGAACCTACACAGTTGACGTTGGGGATTCCACCTCAAATAGTAGACCTGTAACTAGTGGCGTCTGTCTGGGCCCAGTTTTGGGGCCTCTGCTCTTTGGAATATATTTTTCTGATGTCCAGGAGAAAAACAAAGGTCTATGGCTGACCAGATTTGCAGATGAGTGCAAGCTGGGAGCGGTCATAAAACACCCTAACTGATATTCTCCAGGAGGGCCTCACCCAAACAAACGACTGGTGCCAGAAACATGGCCTCACTCTATGCTAAAAAATGTATTGTAGTCCCTTTTGGTAAGAATGAGGACCTGCCAAATACCACGTCAACAATGTCCTAAAAATAGTCTGTAGCAAGGGATCTGGACACCATGATAGTAATCTTAACATTTGATAAACGTGTAGCCTCAGTGGTGTGCAAGGCATACTACATGGTTCATCTCGTAAATAAAGGCGTAGCATCCAGGAAAAAGAGGTATTACCTCACTACTCTTCTGTTATCAGGCCAATTTATTTTGTACAATGCCCCCTTTGGTACGTCCCTCACTAGGCACTTGCAGCAGCTGGAAGGACCACAAAGGCTCCTGACCAGAGGAATACATCCAGGGACACCAGCACCTGGCCTTTCTGAACAGGTTGAATTCCCTCTCACTCTACCCGATCTCATATAGACTACTCTGAGACACCATGATAGTAATCTTAACATTTGATAAACGTGTAGCCTCAGTGGTGTGCAAGGCATACTACATGGTTCATCTCGTAAATAAAGGCGTAGCATCCAGGAAAAAGAGGTATTACCTCACTACTCTTCTGTTATCAGGCCAATTTATTTTGTACAATGCCCCCTTTGGTACTTCCCTCACTAGGCACTTGCAGCAGCTGGAAGGACCACAAAGGCTCCTGACCAGAGGAATACATCCAGGGACTCCAGCACCTGGCCTTTCTGAACAGGTTGAATTCCCTCTCACTCTACCCGATCTCATATAGACTACTCTGAGGAGGCCACTGTCTGGCCTTCAGAGTCGCCTCAGACCCTGCCCTATTGAAGTGCTGCATGTCCGCAAATCCAACACCACACTTGTAACGTGTACTAGAGACCTAAACCTAGCATGTGACTTTAATAGGACCTGCTGGCATGACAGATTTGTGTCCCAGAGACGACGACTCCATCTGTGGAACAGACTCCCTCTTTGTGAAGCACAGCACCTCTCTGTCCTTGTTAAGTGTAACGTGGATGGGAAATGGAAAATTTACCCCTGGGATCCCACCTGCATCCCTGCTTAACAGGGGGTCAGGTGCTGACTTTTGGGACGTCTGCAATTCTTGGCTAGGATTGGAAGGGCATCCTAGCCATTAGCCTAGTAACATCCAATGATCCTGATTTAATGCTGCAGCTTTTGTGAATATGGTTTGCTTTGGCTCAAGCAGATGGTTCCTACTGTTTGAGATGTGATGACTTCAGTTCACTGGCCAGAATACTTGGATGGTAGTAAATGTTTCAAAGCCAGTCTGCAAGTGCTACCCAATAGTTGGCTACAAGCCCAACAGCAGGACATGGCAAGGTATTAGCAAAATTCTGCTCCTAGTTTGAGAGAATGGAGTTGAGGAAATAAGATCCTTTCCTGCCAGCAGGAGCAGTGGTGGTCCATGTTGCATTTAGGGAGAAGATAAGCCGCCTTCTGACCTCACCGGGTGTCTCTCTAGAGGTTGTACTGTGAGTCTAGAGTGAGGGCAATATTTAATCTCTGAGGTGTGCATGCACTATCTCAACCCAGAGAAGTTAGTGGGTCAGTGCAAAAGATGGTCTCATAGTAAGGTAGTACTCAGACTTAATAGTGAGTGACCTGTGAAAGGGCTATAACACCTGTCAATCTACAACAGATAACTTCTTGCTGTTTTACTCAAGTCTGTTAGGAAGTCTCATTTTTTATTTTCTCTCAAATGTTTAGTCCTGGAACAAGTCGGAAAATGCTCATCTGGGATCAGGACTCTGTCCGACAAACACATGGAAATGAGAAGTAAAACGATGGTTATACCCTAGACAAACTGTCTGTACAATAACAGCTATGGCCGCTTTGGTTGTGAATTTTGCTTGCTTCTGTAATGTGACATCTGCAAAACATTACGTGTTTGTGACCTACACTTTGACTGTTGTGGTAGCGTTGTCGCCTCACAGTAAGACGCTGCCCAGTTCGATTCTCAGCTAGAGCATCTTCTGCGTGGAGACGTGCATGAATGGGCATACCTTCGTTGAAGGTTGTGCATCAGGCCTGGCAAGCCGGTACGTAAAAATCAACTGCCAACCAGGAAAAGCCGAAAGACACAAACTTTGACTGTTGTATTTCACCTTTCTGAATGGAACAGCCTTTTTTCAGCAGTTACGTTCATTAGAATTCCTAAGCTTTTAATGTGCAGAATGTGTGTAGGAATGTGGCTGAATGCAGTCGTTCTCTTTCACAGGCTCATTTGCCATCTTAAAAAATGTTCTCGCACTTTGATCATTAAGAAATTACCACCAGCTGTCTAAACGGTCTGCTGTACTGAAGCCAAAGATGCTGGGAAGGGAAAGCTATCAAGATCCCAAGAGACGCGTCCTCTATTCAGAGGCTACAATTTTCTAACCCTGTTTTTCCACCTGGTTTAGTTGTCTGTTTACTTACCCATACCAGTGTTAGAGTTTTAAAACCTGGTTTACATTTGCATTAGTCAGTCATTCCAAATACTGGGGGGGGCACATCTTTGAATGCTGTTACAGATGTGGTATTCTCCCCCACCAAGTCTGACTGCTGTATCCTCGCCATAAACTATATTTTAGGTGTTCTTAATACAGCAAATGGTTCTTAATACAGCAAATGCTGTTAAAACAAGGAATTGCATATGACTCAGCATTTCAAATAAAGTTGACTGATTCAAAAATTATGTAGTAGTTTTATTAATAAAAGTGAAAAGCTTCAGGGTGTCTGCATCTTGTCCAGAATCCTGACATCTGGTTTCAGTTATTTGAGTTATTTGAGTGCGACTTAAGAGTCATCTTCCTGGCAGTTTGTCACATGCATCCAGAGAGCTGCTTTTACCATATAAGGGAACTCCCTAGTCCCGCTGTTTAAAGGCTGTGACCACGGGAAGAGGCGGGGCTTTCATACTAGGCAGTTCCCCCTGACCTGTGGGAGAACTACATGTTCCATTCTATAAGGTGGGCTGTTTCAAAGCTGACTAAAATTTACTGAAGTACAGTAACACTCCTAATAAAACTGCAAAATTTGTAAAGCAGAGATGCAGTAGTGGAGAATTGTTAGACACCATAGTTTTGCAGCAGGCTTACTGTTGAGGTGCCCTTCAAAAATATCTGTCAACAGTGTGAAGCTTAACAGTGTTTTTGTAAAGTTTGAAGTATCATGTAGCTGTAATATAACTTCTGTCTGAAATCTTTTCTTCTGTCATTACAACTGAAACCTGTATTCTCTGTCTAACCAATGTGGTGTTCATGCTTTCCTCTGCTTCTTGCACAACTGAAGCTATTGTTTCTCGTATGACTTGTGAAACTGTGGGTGGGGAAAGGGGGGGGTTAGATTGTCAGAATAAGGGAATGTCTTCACCTTGAGGCAAGACATTGCTGATGCAAGCTTTAGGCTTGATGATGTGCCAAAGCACCCTGTCTGCCATAATTCTGTCCTACACGAGATGCATACAGCTGCTTCATTTGTTAGTCCGACTGGAAAAGTGCTTTTTCTACTTTCTTTTTTTCTCTTGTTTAAGAGAGCTGCTTATTTCTAGTTTGCTGTTAGAGCATCCTTAGTATGGTGCTTGCTTTTTGTGAGAGGCATTTTAATTGCAATTCTTTGTCAAGTCCATTGTCTAACTTTCGCTGGGGTTTCTTTGCCATCGTGTCAGACCATGCTGTACTGCACTACTTGGCTAAGTGGATTCCCTATGAGAAGTCCTGCAAGTCAGCAGCTCTGAGTGAAAACTTGACTTTTACATATGCTTACACAAGCCATCTTATGTGCCTCTGTCTCTTGGTAGTGTCATTACAGTAGTACACCCAGAAATTATTTTTGGGACTGATTTGTGGTACCAAATGGGTACAGAATTAAGTGGCACAGAAATTGAAGACCAGAGTCCCTTGTGCAGCCATAGCCAGGCTGTTTTGCTTTCCTGAGCATTACTTTTTGTTCTCTAGATCATCTCTTTCTGGCACATCTAATTTAGAAAAGATCGGACCTTGGCACTGGTAACGGCCTTGTCTCATACAGAGCTGGCACAGTTACTGGCAGTGTGTGTGCCATTAACACTTCCTCTGTGTGCTGTTAGTCTCCTGTATCTTCTCAGAGGGGAAAAAGGTGGAATGAGGGTTAGGATCTGACTAATTCTAAGACAGTGCGTTGGTTGTACAAGTCTAAATGAGGTATAGAGTAAATTTCCTGCCTCTCCACCTGCAATCATTGAAAATGGATAAAAGACCCTTTGAAGGTAGGAACAATCAGGCTAAAAATTAATCTGTGTATCGAATTACCATAAACTTAAATACCAAATAGCATATATTCCAGTAGGAATAAGAGAGACTACTCTGAAGCACGTTTTAAAAAAAAAAAAAGTGACAGGTAAGGACATTATCAAAGAATGGAGTGTAAAATTTTGTAGACTTTAAGCTGTATTGCAAAATTCTACCACATAACATTTTTTTTTTTTTGCCACTGGTATATTGGTCATGTAGTGTGGATCTATGTACTGGAGAGCTCCCAAAATCGTATGTGATGGGGATTTGGAAAACTGTGTTAAGGGGTTAATGAGCATGAAAACAAAGACAAGGCACCCTGTGCAGGGGTAAATGGGGCTTAAAAATAGGAACATTCCTCCAAAATGGGGACAGTTGAGAGGTCTGTCTTTGCACAGTAATATTTTGCATTTAAAAACTTTACAAAGTTTTAGTACAGCCTTTCATTTTGGACTGGGTACTAAGTGTGAGATTTAGGATCCTGGAGTCCTTTTGGATAGGTATATGATGGGTCCATTGCTGTTTGGCAGTGATTTTCATGCAATGCTTTCTCTCTTGGAACCTGCCAACTGGATCGTAAAAGCTATGCTTTTCTATTTGTGGCATTACCACCTCGCATAATTTTTTTTGAACTGCTAGCTCACTTTCAGGGGGTTCTTTGGCATAGTTGGCCAACATAACGTTTAGTTTCGTAGCTTCATACTTGAGCCATTCACCTCAACATGAGCATTTGCACAGTTTTGCATGTCCAGTTTGGTCATACATTCAAATCTTTTATACTGTTGTGATGTTAGACAAGTCTCCTGCAGACTGTTAGGGGTACTGTAATGCTGGAATAGATGAGGTTGTGGGATGTAATGGGCATTATATTTTTTGTACATGTGTTATGGAGTTTTGGACAGACTGATCGAAGATTGATTTTTAAAATCCTAACTTCCGATTGTGTTTGGCTTTTACTTGCCCATCTTATTTTCTTAAAGTGCACACTGCCTTTAGGCTGTCTACTTGGGTAAAATGAGGTCTGCTTGGTTAATTTCATTAACAGGTCTACAGAAATTGTACACAGTCAAAGCAGCCTTGTTGGTGAGTGTTTTGGAAAGGAGGAACTGAGTTTGCCAACAGTTTTTCAGAAAAAAGGTATATCCCTAGATGAATTGAGTAAAATAAGCAGAGAGCTTCCAGAGTGACTTCTGTCTCACTCCTCAGTTTTAAGCTTTCTCAGGGGAAGCTTCTTAAATTGTGATGCACAGCTGTTTCTGCAGCTCTGCATTAACAGAGCTGAACGACTTCAGATGAAGCATGATAAGCTAGGCGGGGCATCCGGTGAGCAGCAGTAATGCAGAATGTTGGCTGATTACAGCTGGGTGCCTGAGGCCAGTAGTGTTCGCTACATACTGTAAAAAGGAAGTCAAGTGAGGAAGAGATTTAGTGTATGTAAGGGAAGTTGTGGTACAGAGGAAACTGCAGTGTGCCAATGTACATTGTAACCTAGGAGATAACCGAAAAGCTCTACACTGAATTCACAACTGGACTGCTTTAATTGTTCAGAACTTCTCTGTAAAATAGTCTGTTTTATCGGAGTCGTGTTGCTTAATTAAAAGTGGTACAAGGCTGTACCAGGCTTTTTTCTTGGATGCCAACATTTAGTCACACTCAAGATCTGTTAAACTTTTAATCTGCCAGCCATGGGTAGAGATGGAGGATGCACAAATGCAGCCACATGGCGTCCAGGATTACTTTTTCCATCTCATACATGTTCCTTGTCAGGATCAGTTTAGTGAACACACAGCCATGGCTAAGAGTAATGCAGGTATCTGAGTAAATGATGTACTCCCACTCTAATATCACCCACCCCATCCAACCACTACCTTTCTTTCCACTCCACTACCTTGATTATAGCAAGCTCAGATGCTCATAAGCCGAGTATACAGCAGGAACTTCTTATTGTAGCATTTGTTAATGTCCATTATGTACTTCACAGATAAAGATTCTAGTTGTCTGCTGATGTACTACGTTCATCTGTAAATATGTTGTAAGTAATTGCTATGTAAATTGTTAATCGCTATGTAATGCAATGCAACTACTGTCTTGTTTATTTTAACTGTGGAGCTTTTCTCCCCGGGCCTCTGCTGAAAATGGACCTACGTCCAGTCGGACACTCCCGGTCAACAAATATAAATAAATGTATTTTTTGTGCTGTTGTCTTGTGCAGTGGAACATTTATCTTTCTCTGATTTTATCCTTCTCCGGTAGATCAGATGTGTATAAGATAATACACAGGATCAGTCTCTTTGCTAATATTCTAAAATTAAGGACCAACACTGAAGTATTGTAGGAGTCTAAGAAAGGCTGACCAAGTGGGCCAAAAGATAACAATTCATTTCATGCAATTGCTTGTAACTGCCCTTAGACCACAGCAACCCCGGTGTAGAGTATTCTGTCAGTGGAGTTAATGGTAGTACCAAGCAGAAAAATATTTGGGAGTACTGCTGCCTAGAATT
>NC_056747.1:127752582-127785082 GCF_019279795.1 Protopterus annectens | reverse complement strand
CTTGAAGGGAAGGTGTCTTCTGTAATACCAGGTGTAGTTTGTACCGCTCAGCATCCCCCCCAATGAAGATGCTAGTAGGCACTGCCTCACCAGTCTTTCTACAGATGGTTCATGCAGTGCTTAGGCTGCTAATTTAAACCCAGGGCAGCCAGGTCCTAGTCATGATTTTCTCTCTTCCACAGTGTGGCCAGATTTGAGATTGTTAATTCAGTGTTCTGTTGTAGGCTGTGGAAACTGCTGCCTGTGAGACTGCTTAATTGTTGAGTGAATATTTATGGAAGGCTGCTTCACAGTTGATAGTGTGCTGTGCGTGTATGTGGAGTGGGTGGGAGGGTGGCTGAGCTTCTCAGGCTCTTCTTTGAGCTTGTGTGATGTTGCTATTTTTAGGGAAACTGCAACAATTTCACTGATTTGTTATAAATGTGCAATTGCTGCTGTAGGTGTTTATGATGTCCTTCCATTTCACTTTTGCAGATGTTCATGTTTCACTGTTGCAGTCATTACACTTGGGTTATCCTGCTGGCAGGCTACCTGCAGTCGGCCTGAATTCCAAAGTCCTGGTCCCCGGCGTCTGTTGCTGTTGCCTCTTCCCTGACTTCAGTGCGCCAGGGGTATAAAAGATGCAGCCGACGCCATTTTCTTCAGTCTTTCTTGCCGTGCGGTGCCCGAAGCAAAAGCAGTTCGCAAGTGCCGGTCGGCCGACTCCTGAGATTTTTGAAATTGAATTTCAGATCCGAAGTCTTCAATAAAGCCAAGTACCCCATTGGGGAAACCTTTTCTTGCTCCAGACCGATGTCAGTAAAAGTTAACAATTGTATTTCTTGTGGGAAGCAAATACCTCAAGGATTTTTATTCTTACTGTATTCCTTGCCTAGGCCCTGACCACAACATTGCTAGTTGTCGGTTTTGTGCTAGATTCAACCAGCCCACTAAGCGTCTGTTCAATTTTGCTTTACATTACTTTGGCCGAAGGTTTAACTATATAATGCCGTCGGAACAAAGTTCATAAAAAGCGCAAGGACAAAAAAGGACAGGCATCCGAGGTCCAAAACCGACTAAGCCTCTTCTAGGCCAGTCGCCGGTTCTCAGTGAGGCGCTTTCGCAGCCCCTGGCACCCGCTACCTCAAAGCCACAGGCCGCCTCAGACTCCCATGTGGAGACAACTAGGCCTCTGCAAACTCAAGGTTTTGGGCCTACGGAAACTATTCCATCAGATGGGTCCAGAGCTGCTGAGCAGGCATCTGCTTCTGAGGGTGTTTTCAGACCTACACAGCTTACTATCAAGATCTCTTCAGCAGCCAAGGCAAAGTCTAAAACACCTTTAAAGACAAACAAGTACAGCATTCTCCTGGACAGTCATCCATGCCTAAGAAACAGATGCTTTAAAATGGCCGAGGACTTAAGGCCTAGGCAGGACTCTCTCTAGACTCCTCTGACAAGGTTTGTATTTCTTCTGATTCCTCTTCCGAACACGGATATTCTCTTCCTCCCTATGAGGACTCTGATGCTGAAGAATCTATCCCTACAGCCTCTCCTTCTGAGGACTACTCTTTTGGGGAAACCCGGCACACCATGAGGGAGCATTTCCATTGGGAGACCAGGATTATTCAGAATCCAAGAAAAGGCTCAGACTTTTTTATTGCCTCGGCACAGACTATCCCTCCTGTGCTAGATATTGTTGATGTATTTTCTGAATCCAGTTTTGTCCCCCTGATTCTTTACCCCCTGCACCAGTTAAGCCAGATGGGTACTACAGGGTTCCAGATTCACATAAATTTCTTTATAAAAACGCTGTTGCTTATCCAGAAACAATTTCTCAAGGTCCCAAAGGGGGTCCAGGCTTCCACTGCAAAAAACCCTGTTCCCTCTGATAGGGATTCTAGAGCACTGGACAGATTGGGGGGGGGGGGGGTTACACCTCAGCTGCTTTAGCTGTAAGGGCTTTAAACTGCCAGTTTCACATGCTTGAATAATACCTAATGTCTCTGCTAAAACAGAAAATGCTAACAAGCTGTGAATGTCCTGAAAACAAGGAAATGCAGGATTTATTGCATGCATACTTTGCAATGTGGTTTTGATTCACTAGAGGCTTCTTGCAGAGCTGCAGTTACAGGTTCTGTCATTCGAAGGCATGCTTGGTTAAAAGAACAGAGTTTACCTGATCATGTTAAAGCAAAATTATTGGATGTTCCATTACAGTATGATACTTTGTTTGGTGTTCAGGCAGAAGAGGTGTTAAAAAGAAAATGGAGGATAAAGCGAAATCAATGCAGACAGTAAAGGATTTCTTACAGGTTCAGCCACCCAGATTTAGCAGGAACTGGCCTTCTAAAAATTGGTCCTTTCCAGTGTCAGGCCGCAAAGAGGCAGATACAGATGCCCAAGAGGCAGATCTCAGCCCCAAGGCTCATACAGACCTAAACAATGGGGTGCTTCAGCCCCCAAAGGTGGAGAAGACAAATCACAACCATATAGAAAACGGTCCTAATGACGTCCCACTACCAATGCCAAGCACTTAACTTTTGGCAGCACCCTTGGGGGGGAAAGCTAGCACTTCTCACAAAATTGGCACATGATCACCCAGGACAAATGGGTACTGAATGTTGTTTTTCAGGGTTACAGGTTCCACTTTCACACCTTCCCAAGGGCAAAAGGTATGCCAGACCTGCCACACAATCAATGGACAGAGGCACAAAAGCAAATTTCTGCTCTCATGGACATGAGGGCTATTCAAGAAGTACCACAACAAGAGCAGGGGCCAAGGATTTTACTCGAGACTTTTCTTTGTACCCAGAAAGGACAAAGCCTGGAGACCAATACTGGACCTGTCTACTTTTAAATACTTTCCTGGACGTTCCAAAATTCAAAATGTTATCACTGCAGCAACTTCTACCCATGCTGGGCAAGAAGGCTTGGCTCATTACTTCGGACCTCAGAGGCATACCTGCATGTCCCAATCAGACAATCTTGCATAAGATGCCTCAGATTCATAGCTGGCTCAATGCATTACCAATTTTCTGCACTGCCCTTTGGCTTATCTGCTGGGCCCCGGGTCTTCAGAAAATGCCTGGCACCAGTAATTGCATTTTGCAGACAAAAAGGAATTCAGAGATATCCCTACTTGGACGACTACCTTATTCAAGCAGAGAGCAAGGACATTCTACTAAAGCATCTGGCGTTTACTAATTTGCCTAGGGTACACAGTAAACGAAAATAAATCAAAACTAGTGCCCTCTCGAGATAATCCTGGGTGCAAGCTTAAATACAACTGCACAGATGGCTTATCTCATGCCAGACAAACAAAGGCAACTGACTCATTACTTCCAAATGATGGCAACAAAGACCCAGCTACCTGCAAGAAACATTCTGCAGGCTTTGGGCTTCATGGCATCCTGCATCCTGCTAATTCCATGTGCAAAATTGCATATGAGGAAGCTACAATGGTATCTAAAAGGTGTTTGGACTCAACATTGCCACAGCCTGGAAACAATAATTACTCTCATTCCCTGCCTGCAACAAGGGTTTTGATGGTGGGCACTGACCTGTCACCACAAGGGACAGCCTTTCACTTTACCCACAGCCAGGCAGACACTAACAGATGCATCGGACTATGTGTGGGGGGCACACATGGTGGGAAAATGTATTCAGGGCACGTGGCCCGCAGACCAAATGCATCTTCATATTAATCAAAAAGAGATGCTAGCTGTACAGATGCCTTCAAGGATCTACTTCATCCAGGACAACTTTTGCTAAAGACTGACAATACTGCAGTCGTGGTACATAAACAAGCAAGGGGGCACACATTCCTACCCTCTCTGCAGGCAAGCCATGACTTTGTGGAACACAGCATTGACCTATCAAGTACATCTGCAGGCACAATTCATGCCAGGAAAGAAAAATACTCTGGCAGACTAAGCAGAAACCTCATGGACCCTCACGAGTGGAAACTGGATCCACAAGTCTTCAGCATGATAAGGAAATGGGGATGCCCAGACATAGATCTATTTGCCTCCCCTCACAACTGCCAATTACAGAGTTTCTGCACAAGGACTTGTCACACTCAAGCATGGAAGGTGAATGCTCCATCATTCAGCTGGAAAACCCTGACAGTTTATGCCTTTCCTCCACTGCCCCTCCTCCCCAAGGTACTCCTAAAGGTCAGACAAGAGAAACCAAAAATGATTCTGATTGCCCCAGACTGGCCACACCAGCGCTGGTACCCAATACTAAAGAGCTTGTCTCAAGGCCCAGCCTGGACTTTACCTCCAGTTCCTCATCTTCTGACCCAACAAAGCAATCTGATCCTGCACAGCCAACTCAGAACCTTAAATCTGGCTGCATGGCGAATAATATAACCACTCAGAACATACCTCTCTCTAAAGGAGTTATGGATGTCATTTTGGAAGCCAGGAGGCCCAGCACCAGAAAATCTTGTGCAGAAACATGGAAGAGATTTGTGCTTGGAACTAGGGACAAGGACTTGAACTGCTTGTTCCAGATATTCTTCATTTTACAATACCGAACTGAGATGCTGGACAAAGGTTTATCCTTCTCATCAATTAAGATCCATGCCTCTGCCATATCGGCTCATTACAATACGGAACCTCCTATTTTTTCACATCCACTCCTCTAAACCCCAGAGGGGCCAAAACCATAAGACCCCCAAAGGAGAGCAGAGATACCTACATGGGACCTCAATTTAGTCTTGGAAAAGCTCACACTGCCTCATTTTGAGCCAGCCAATACAGCTGAGATAAAATTATTATGGAAAACTGCTCTGCTGCTAGCCATAACTTCAGCAAGAAGAGTCAGAGTTACAGGCATTAGTGGCAGTGGAACCTTTTATCATTTTCCATACGGACAGGGTTTCTCTAAGGACAAACCCAACATTTATGCTAAAGGTAGTATCCAGTGTGGCTCTTAACCAAACTATTCATTTTCCAACGTTTTATCCAAATCCCCAGAATAAAGGTGAGAGACTTCTGCACTCTTTGGACATACACAGGCAGCTGTGCTTCTACTTGGACAAAACTAAAGCTTTCAGAAAGACTGAGCAACTTTTTGTGGCATATGCTGCAGGTTTTGTGGCACATGCTGCAGGATCACAAGGAAAGACTATTTCAAAGCAGACTATTTCAAAATGGATAGGACACTGCATTTGTTTCTGTTATGCACAGCATGGCAAATCAGTGCCCAAGAATACTAGGCCACATACCAGGGCAGCAGCCACATAAGCAGCCTTTCTCAGAGTACCAACCAAGGAAATTTTTGAGGCTGCAACTTGGAGTTCAGTGCACACTTTTACCAAGCACTACCACTTACCTCTTTACTCTAAATCCAGAGCAGGCTTTGCCACTGCAGTTCTGCAGGGCCTCATAGCCACTCCTAATCCTATTTTGACCCAGCCGCCCAACCTCAGCTTTGGGATTCAACCCAAGTGTAATGACTGCAACAGTGAAACACTATGAACATAGTACAGTTGTGTACCTACCATAAATGTAGATGTTAGTGTATTCACTGTTGCAGTCCAGGTTACCAACCCACCATCCCCCTTTCTTTGCTGGGGCTTATCTGTATTTCTCTATTCTATACAACCCATGTGGTGTATTTGCTTGTAGATGAAAGTATTGTTTATTTTAGTGTATCCTTTTTATAAGCAATGTTTTTAGCCTACCCTTTTGGGGGCACCTGACATCTGGGGCAAGAAAAACTGAAGAAAATGGCGTCTGCTGCATCTTTTATACCCCTGGCGCACTGATGTCAAGAAAGAGGCGTCAGCAACTGACGCCGGACCAGGACTTTGGAATTCAGGTCAACTGCAGGTAGCCTGCCAGCAGGATAACCCCTGGCGCACTGATGTCAGGGAAGAGGCGACTGCAACCGATGCCGGACCAGGACTTTGGAATTCAGGTCAACTGCAGGTAGCCTGCCAGCAGGATAACCCAAGTGTAATGACTGCAACAGTGAATACACGACATCTACATTTATGGTAGGTACACAACTATACTTTTCTTAACATGAGGGATCCCATGGCAAGGGTGGCCGGATGTCCTGTCAGTATACCAAAGCCTTTAAGTTGTTAAGTCATACACCACACAACATGCTCCCTTCACAAGGCATGAGCTTTTGCACTCTCCCTCATGTTAAGAATACTGCCAACAGTAAAATGGAAGGACATAGTACACTTGTGTAAAATCTTACCAGAACAGTAGATGTCTCTCTTCACTGTTGCAGTATTCATTCCCTCCCTCCTTTCCCTGGTGTTTTGTTCCTCTGTATGTTACTCTCTGAAGTCCTAGGTCTGGTGTTCCTCCTGGGGCTCTCAGTTCTGAAGATGCATCCAGATGTCACCTTTATGCCTTGCACTGGGAGCATACGTGTGACTTACTTTGTATCATTAACCTAAAGGTTTTGGTATACTGGCCAGACATTGAGCCACCCTTGGTAGGGCATCTCTCATGTTAAGAATACTGCAAGAGTGAAAAGCTCATGTACTGTTACAGTAAGGATTTTACACAGCTGTACATTCTTTGTGCAGTTTTGGAAGTCACAAAGTTTGCTTTTCTGTTCATAATTTGTTTTTAATTGCAAGGAATCCTGTGAGAAATGTGTGCAGTATTCTCAGCTCTGTGGCATAGAGGGATAAAGCTGTGAATGTAACTTAGGTGACCCTTGTTTGACTTGCATCCCGGGGTGCAAATGATTGAGTGGTTGCTACTGATTTGCCCATTTTGGGAGGAGGAAGGGGAGGTGCAGATTATCCTGCTGTTGGGGCTTCTAGCAGAAGCTGAGGGTTTGCAGCAACAATGTGAAGAGTGCTGCCAAGCAGTGTGTGGCGCTGTAGCTGGAAGTGTCGCAGGGCTGGTATTGTACAGCCCTTAGCAATACGTATGCCAGATTCGCAAGTGATATTAAGATTAAATTCTCATTTTGCCATGGTACAGTTCAGCAGCTTATTGATTGTCCTGGGAACATTTGGGGTCTGGGTCCACCCACTAAGTGCTGGCAGACTCCTTGTTAAGGAAGATGACCAAAAATCCTCGTCGTATTAGGATGAGAGTTTTGACACAGGGTGGCAAAGAACAGGACCAGAATCCCTTCATGGCTGTGTATAGCAACCCCTCTTGACTCTCAGTGCTGAAGACATTTGGGTCGTGTGTGATAGTTGATAACAAAACACAATCTGTGTATCTTTTTGGAGGAGAGGGGACAAGATCTGTTGAGGACAGAGTCCTAGATTGCTTGGGGCTTTACATGTGTGTAGACGTAGTGGATAAAAGCTGACATATATATAACAAATGGCTACAAAGCTGGTTTGGAATTAATTGCATTTGTGTTGTACAGAAAGATGGAAAGCTTCCTTGGAGACTCTTAAGGTGAATGCAGGCAGCATTACAAGGCCAGGATATCCTGTAAGTTGGGATCGCATAGGTCTTGTACATCTATCAGTCAATCTGTGTTTAAACTGTAGGTCTTGTGGCTTGGAAGGATCTTTCTATTCCTTGTATTTTCCCACTGCATTTGCTGGCTGGCTGTTTAAATCTGAAATTTTATTTTATTGATTTCGGTTTGACGGGCAGCACACTAAGCTGTTTGACACCTTTTCAAGTTGAGGCCTGTACAGAAGTTCCATACACATAATAAAATGCACACAATCATCATGCACTTTAAAATTGTACTTTTGTTATATTTGTGTAGCTACAAGATTGAGGTACAGAAGCAAAACAGTACATAATTTTAAAATATAATTACACTGTCTCGCACTGTCGCTGTCTCGCTCGCTAATTTCCAATTACAAGAGATCTGAGTTAATTATGTAAGATATGTTGGCAGATAAAGGAGTTCCATGTATAGAAGTTTAACCAGCTAACTGGTTCAGATACTGGATTTCCTTTTGAAACCTGTATTTGGGAATACCTCTAGCCTGCTGGAGGTGTGGTCATGATGGCTATGCTCACATGTAGCAACTCGCCTTGAAGGAGGTGAAGGTTATAGAACTGCAGTAGCATCCACAGCGCCTCCTAGTGGAAGCTGGCAGCACAGCATGCATTGTACCTGCTTGGAGGGGAGTGACTGCACCTACATGCAATAAATGTATTATAATGCTGCCAGAGTGGGGAGTGTGGAGGAAAAAGGAGCAGAGAGAGAAAATGGAATGAGTATTTGTGTCTCCAGTGGAGTTTTGCTGGTCTTCTGAAAATGCATTATCCCAATTTTGATCTAGTGTGGTCTGCACTGCAAGTACATGGCATGTAATGATGGCTTTTAGTTGGTGGTCTGCAGTGCAGTACATGGCATACAGTGATGGCCAGGATGACAACATTTTAGTGTAGATGGAGCACTTCCAAGTGGATATTGAATAGCCAGATGTTCATGTTTCACTGTTGCAGTCATTACATTTGGGTTATCTGCCTGCAAGTAGCAGTCAGCCAGCCTGAATACCAGAGTCTTGTATTCCTGCGTCGGATGCTGTCTCTTCCGTGACGTCAGGTTGCCAGGGGTATAACACATGCAGCCGACGCCATTACATCAGTCTTACTTGCCATGCGGTGCCCGAAACAGAAGCAGTTCGCAAGTGCCAGTTGGCTGACTCCTGAAATTTTCATTTTCAAGTTTCAGAACCTAAGTCCTCAAAAAAGCCAAGGGCCACCTTGGGGATCCTTTTTCTTGCTCTTAACCCATGTCCGTAAATGTTAACAATTGTCTTAAGCAAATGCCTCGTTAAGATTTTCATTTGTACTGCATTCCTTGCTTAGGCCCAGACCACAATGTCCCTCACTGTCAGTTTTGTGCCTTATTCAACCCTCGAACTATTCGTCATCTGTCTGTTTTTGTAGCAAATTATTTTGGTACTCTGTATAGCTATCCAGAAATGACTTCGGTAAGTCATCCGACTTCCGATTTATTCTGGAAAAAAAAAATAAGGATAAAGACAGACTGCATAGGTTCAAAACTGCCAACGACGCTTCTGTTTATTGTCGCCAGTTCGCCGGTACTCTGGTGCTTTTGCAGTATGCCCCGAGATGCTTCATCTATGGAACTTGCAGATGTCTACCTTGGATGGCTCCGGAGCCGCTGTGCAGGCACAGGCTTCTGAGGGTGTATTCAGGCCTACAGACTTGCATTTTGCATTTTAAACAGACTCAGTCTTCATCCAGGCCTAAAATTTGACCCATGCCTAGAAAACTGACGTCCTGACTGCATGGTCAGGCCCATATGCCTAAAAAAACAAATGCTTAGAATGGCTGAAGACCTTATTGCTTTAATTAGGGGAAGCCAGCCTTCCCCCTCCGAGACCTAGAACTGATTTTTCCTTCGGATTCTTCTGATCAGGATTCTGATATTTCTGTTTCTTCTCATCACCAGGATTTGCCCTTATCTACCTAGGAGGATTCTGATGAGGATTCCATTCCCTCTGCTTCCCCTCCAGAAATTTTTCTTTTGGTGAAACCTTGCACACTCTTAGGGAGCATTTCCACTGGGAAAGCTCCAAAAGGAGGCTTGGGGAATTCTTGCTCCTTCCTCAACACAGGCCTTTAGCTAGCCCTCCTGATCTGGACATTGTAGATGATGCTTTCTTGGAATCTAGCCTGTCCCCAGACACTTTACCTCCAGCTCCCAGAAAACCTGACTGGTATTAAGAGTACTTGACTTTCATCACAAGTTCCTCTTCAAGAATCCTACTGCGGATCCAGAGACTATTTCCCAAGGTCCAAAGGGCATTAAATCTACTGCTGCCAAAAATCCTACCCCTTCTGATAGAGATTCTAGAGCCTTAGACAGATTTGGTAAGAAGGTATATACTTCTGCTACTTTGACCATTAGAGCTTTAAATTGCCAGTTCCATATGTTAAAGTACCAGCAGCTTATTATGGGACTAATTAAACAGAAAATGTTTATTCCTGACTGCTGAACACAAAGAATTGCAGGATTTAATGCATTCTGCTGAACAAGTCCGTAAACATAATTTGCAATGTGGTTTTGATTCTTTAGCAGCATCTTGCAGGGCTGCTGTCACTAGGTCTGTACTTAGAGGGCATGCTTGGTTTAAGGAGCAAAACTTGCCAGATCATGTTAAAGCTAAATGACTGGATGTGCTCCCTTAAACCAAGCCCACCTGTTTGGTAACAAAGCAGAAGTCCACAAAAAGATGGAGGAAAAAGCTAAATCTATGCAAGCTGTTAAAGATTTCCTGCAAGTACAGCCTCCCAGATTTAGTAGGCATTTGCCTTCAAAGAATTGGTCCTTTCCAGGCTCTTCCAGCCTTCAGTCCAAACCCAGGAACAGCAGACCACCTAAGTTAGTCTCAGTGGGGGGGGGGGGGGGCGTACACTTCAGAGCAGGAAGTAGTAAGACCTCCCCCTACGGAAAAATGTCATTATGACTTAACCCTCCCAAGCCCTGCTAAACTGCCTGCTCCCTTAGGAGGGAAGCTCACCCTGCATGCAAAAAAACTGGGAACTCAGTACCCAGGACAAATGGGTTTTAAATATAGTTTCCCAAGGATACAGATTCCACTTCCACACCCTACCGACCCCAAATGGTTGGCCAGACCTACCCCCAAATCAGTGGGCAGAGGCTCAACAGCAGGTTCTCTCTCCTGCTGGGTCAGGTTGAATAGCTCCGATACTTAGAGAAAGGGTACAACGTTTTTATTCAAGACTTTTCCTGGGACCTAGAAAAGACTGCTCCTGGCGTCCTTTCCTGGGCCTCTCTATTCTAAACACCTTTGTGGTAATCCCAAAATTCAAAATGCTAACACGTCAACATCTGCTTCCTATGCTAGGCAAAGATTCCTGGTTGGCAACCTTGGACTTAAAGGAAGCTTACCTACACATTCCAATAAGCGAATCTTGCAGGAAATTCCTACGCATCAGGGCAGGCTCCATGCATTAACAGTTCTGTGCACTTCCCTTTGGTTTATCTACTGCGCCCAGGGTATTCACAAAGTGTCTAGCTCCAACCATTGCATTTTACAGGCAGAGAAATATTCAAATATTACCCATACCTGGACGATTGTCTGATTCCGGCAAAAAGCCAGGACTTGCTATTAAAACATCTGGCATTTGTACAGAAGCTTTTATAGTCACTGGAGTACACCATAAATGAAAAGAAAATCTCAGTACCCTGCCAACAGGTAGTATTCCTGGGAGCAAGCTTGAACACAACTTCCCAGATGGCTTTCCTCACTCCAGAGAAAAAAGTTTTGACAACCTATTTATTTTTTGCATTTGAAAGTCCACTGGGCCTGACAAACCCATTTTCAGTGGAGGCCCAGAGAGAAAGGCTCCACAGTTATATATAGAAAATTAGCTCCACAGTTTTATTTATATATATATATATATATATATATATATATATATATATATATATATATATATAATATTATTTGTGGAGAAAAGCTCTACAGTTGTCTGAACAGACAAATTTTAAAGACAATACAGTAATCCTATGTAATCAACATTATAAACGATACAGGGAATAACAGACATTTTGGGACCTAGCAACTATTTATTTTTATACAATGAGGTGAGAGTGAGATCTCCAGAGGTGACAGGCAGAGAGAGAGGCTGACATTCTGAGATTGTGTTGGAAGAGAGAGGCGAGCTAGAGAGAAGTGTATGGCAGAGTGGTATAGGGGGAAGGCAGAGTGGTATAGGGGGAAGAAGAGATAGTAAGTTGCGAGGGTCAGGGTTTAGGGTTGTTGGTAGAGCTACAGGAACATATCCATTGTGTGACGAGACGAGATTTAAGTGAGTTTTTAAAGGTAACGAGATTAGTGATTGCTCCAAGTCCAGGGAGAAGATTGTTCCTAATCAGAAAGCAGAAAGCTTAGGTTTGTCGACATTTTAGTAGTAGTTTATTTTTAGATCTAAGTTGCCGGTTTGGGTGGTAGATGGTCAGTATAATAGTGAGGAATGGACATGCATCAGGGAAATAAGTTTGTGGACGATGGTAAGTTGTAGATATGCTAGATGGTGGGGGAGTTCAAGCCAGTTGAGTTCTTGCAGTATAGTACAATGATGGGTGGAGAATTTAGTATCGGTGGTAAATTTGGCTATTTTGTTGTAGCATTAATTTAGTTTGTTTTTTTTTTTTTTTTAGAGAGGATTGTAGGTTTGTAAGGATGGGTGCACCATATAGGAGGGTTGGAAGCAAGTATGCTGAGATGAGAGCTTGTTTTGCCAGAGGAGTAAGATGGTGGTTGTGTCTGTAAAGGTATCCTAGTTTCTGATTTTTTTTTTTTTTTGATGTTATGGATATGAGGTCAAAGGTTAGGTTGTAGTCAATGGTGACACCAAGGAGCTTAGTGCTGGGGATGACGTCTGATAGTTTTGTTTTGGGACTTAACAGTGAGTTCTGATTTATTTATTGGGAAGTTTTTGGTTGGAATAAAGATGAGTTTTGTTTTGTTGGGGTTTAGGGCTAGATGGTTCTGGGACATCCATGATTCAGTGGAGGAAAAAGCTTCTTTGGTAAGCTGTTGTAGTAGGGAGGAAGATTTGGAGGAGTAGATGATAGTGGAGTTATCCGCATATTGACTAGTATGGTAGTTATTGATAAATATACTGAAGAGGAGGGGTCCTAATATGGAGCCTTGGGGTACACCTGTTTTGGTATTTATGAACGGGAAGAAGCAGTGTTGCCAGATGGTAGACTGTTGCCTGTTGGTAAGGTAGAGAACCACTGGAGAGTAGAGGGAGGTTAACGTTGTTTCGTTTGAATAGTAGGAGGGGGTGTGAGACTGTCAAATGCTTTTGAGAGATCGAGAAAGACTGCAGATACTATGGATCCAGAGTCACGGGCTCTGCTAACCAGTGCCTAGGAATGAGATAAGGGCAGTGTTGGTACTATGTCCTGGTCTAAAGTCATACTGGGTGGGGGAGAGCAGTTGTGTGACTAGGTGATTTGAGTAGCTGGGTTTGGATGCATTTTTCGAGTATTTTTGAAATGGGGGAGAGTATGGCAATGGGTCTGAAATTAGAAATGTCAAGAGTTGCCACCTTTTATGAAGTAGAAGAGAATATATGCTTTTTTTCCAGATATCTGGTATGCATGATTCTTGGATAGATCTATTGATGCTGATGGGATATGCAATTGATGAGGCTGATTGTTGTAGGAATTCAGCAGGTAGGTTATCAGGGGCAATAGTGCATGGTTTTAAGTTGTTTTATGGTTGAGGTGGTTATAGGAGAGTGAGAAAAAGTAGGAATAGAAGTGGAGTGGGGATGAAATGCATTGCTGTTTGGTGGATTTGTGTCAATGGGAGGTAAGGTGGTAAGTTTATTGATGGTTTCTATGAAGTATGAGTTAGTGAGGCTAGCTCGGAGGGTGGTTTGTCAGGGTTTGGGGATGGATTATGGTGTTCCAGGGTGTAAAAGGGCATTGACTGCTCCCCAAAAATTTTTTGGGTTATGGTAATGTTGGATTCTTTGGAAGTGTTCTGTTTTATTTTTAGTAACTAATAGTTTGGCTTGATTGTGAAGTTTTGTATAGAGTCAGGTTGGAATCTGTTATTTTTGCCAGGATTTCCAGACTTTCTCTAGAGGCCATGATTTGTTTTGTGGTCAAGGTAAGCTAATTAGCATGATTAGCTTTTACTCTTTTTTTTTTTTTTTTTTTTCCCCTCCCAGTCTTTGGGGGGGAGCTAGAGTATTAAGGGTCCTGAGAAATGTGGAGTTAAAGGACTCTACTGCTTCATTTAGGGGGAGAGATTTTAAGGGATTCCAGTTGATTTTGTGCAATACCTCATTGAGAGCTGTGGGGGAGAAATTGGATAGATCTATGGAATACTTGTATTGATGTAAGTTTGGTATGTTGGTGGACTTGCATACCATAAACGCTGGTGAGTGGTCACTGATACTGTCTGGGAGTATACCTGAGGTGGAGATATTTCTAGGGTCTGATGCCATGATCCAATCTAGAATTGTACCTTTGCTATTTTGTTTGTTTGGTCTTGTGATATCTGAGATTAGTTGAGTGTAGGTATGAAGGTTTAAGCCTAAGGATGTTTTGTTGATGTCTGACCAGTTAATATTGACATCGCCTAAGATGATTTTCATTTTTTATGTTGGCAGTCCAGGCAAGGATGTCTTCTAAAACTGGAATGTTATTGCCTGGTGGGATATATATAACTATGATACATAGGTTCTTTTGATTGTTTAGTTTTAGGAAGGAAATGAGTAATTCTTCATTGGAGAAGGTGGGAGAAGTCTTAGAGTAGGGAATCACTGTGAAGGTGTTTGGATATAGTAGGGCTATGCCCCCCCTTTTTTGCGTAGCCTGTCCTTAGGAGTAGTTTGGGGGTAGAAATTGTGTCTCTCTCTTATATGGTTTTAGCCAGGTTTCAGTGATGGCTTAGCCATCCATGTAGTTGGGGTATTTCATTTCTTATACTTTGGATGTTACTGTTAGTGAAGGAGAGGGACTTTTTGTCAGTCCATGTTGAGAAGTGGGAGAAGGGCTGGGATTAGGGTGAATATCACCACATAGAAGTAGAATGGGATGGGGGAGGTAGGATTTTGGATGAGGAAAATGTTGGTTTTTGGATTGATACTGAATAGGGTTGGGTATAGTATTGTGTGGAAAGGATTATTAATTTAGACTGTATGATTGGATTGTTGGTGTACAGACTGGACCAGACTGCTGAGTAGATTCGGAGGAAGCTAAAGTGAGGGGTTGTTGAGGATGGTGATGTGTGAGATATAAGAGCTTGGTGAAGATGGTGGTGTGTGAGAGATAAGAGCTTGGTGAGGAGAGGTGAAGTAAAGAGAGAGATGATGTGAATACAATGAGAGCCAGTTTGTGCATGAAGGACATATTGAGAGTAGTAGGTTTTAAATTTAGGAGAGAATCTTATGTAAGGATAGTAAAATTATGTAGGTGAGGTAGATGTGAGAGGAGGTACAAGAGGTGTAAGTGTAGGTGTAATACCAGGGTAAGTTAGGAGGGTGGAGATATGGTATAGGGGGTAGGGATGTATCTGAAGTGTAAGGTGAAAGAAAGGGGATGGGCTAGGAGGAGATTTGGTGTGTCTGTTGCTAGGGGGTGTGGTTCAATTGAGTGTGGGGGAGGAGTCTGGATAACTAAAGGTAGTTGATGTGGCAGTGGGTGGGAATTGGGGGGTAGGGTAGGGGAGCGTAGAGAGCCCGAGCATAGCGAGGGCAAACAGTGCGGGGCAGTCCCAGCCGAGAGGTGAGAGCCTGCTAGAAAAGATCAGGAACTTTATCAAAACATGTCACCCTTGTAAACTGAGTGGGTTGCAGGAGACCCAGCTATCTGCAAGGAAAATTCTGCAAACCCTGGGGTTCATGGCCTCTTACATTCTACTAATTCCATATGCAAGACTGCATATGAGGAAACTACAATGGTATCTAAAAAGCCTATGGCGTCAACGTTCTCAGGACCTAGAATCAATGATTCCTATCATTCCTTGTATAAAGACAGAGTTCCTCTTGTGGACAGAGGCCTGCTACCACAAGGGGCTCCCTTTCACTTTACCCCCTGCTGCCCAAACCCTAATAGATGCATCAGACTATTTATGCATGGGTGGCTCACTTGGCAGGGCAGTACATTCAGGGCAAGTGGAACCAGAGTCAGATGCACCTGCGTATCAACCAAAAAGAAATGTTCGCTGTAAAGAATTCCCAGACATCCTTCCAGGACAATTATTGGTAAAGACAGACAACACCACAGTTATGTAGTGGTACATAAGCAGGAGGGAACCCACTCGTACCCTCTCTGCAGACTAGCCATGGCTCTGTGAAACACAGCCTTCAGCTACCAAGTGCACCTACAAGCTCAATTCCTGCCAGGCAAGCCAAATTCACTGGCAGACTTCCTAAGCAGAAATCTCATGGACCCACACGAATGGAAACTGGAACCAAAAATATTCAACCCTCTTGAACAAATGGGGGGACTCCTGAGGGGAGGCAAACAGGTCCATTTCTGAACTACCAGTTGGACAAATTCTGCAGAAGGACTCCCCACAGTCCAGCTTGGAAAGTGGATGCCCTGTCCTTTTATGTGGGAAAGCCTCTCTGTTTGCCTTTCCTCCTCTGCCTCTCCTCTCGAAGGTTCTGCTAAAGATCAAACAGGACAAGCCAAGGACAATGCTGACTGCACCAGACTGGCCACGCCAGCATTGGTACCCCCTCTTGTGCAGTATGATACTGCTGAAGCCATGGCACCTACCTCAGACACCTTCCCAGCTGTCCCGGGCCAGATTCCTAACCCTCGGCTTCAAACCCTGAACCTTGCAGCCTGGCTAATTCCTTGAGCTCTCCAATAGCATTCCTCAGTAAGCAGATGCTAGATGTCATTCTGGAAGCAAGGAGGCCTAGTACTAGAAAGTCTTATGCTGAAAAGTGGAAAAAAGATACTGTTCCTGGAGCCAGACTCTTGGGATGGGCACAACAATGCCCAGCTTACCTCATGTTCAGTACTTAACAGAAATGCTCCACAAGGGCCTATCCTTCTCGTCAAAATTCATGCCTCTGCCATTTCAGCACATTATAATACTGAACCACCCCTCTTCTCTCACCCCCTGCTAAGCAATTCCTCAGAGGGGCCAAAAATGTAAGACCCCCCCCCCCCCCGGCAAGCCCCTACTCCAGCCTGGGACCTTAATTTTGTATTGGAAAAGCTCACTCCCTCCATTTGAATGAGATGCAACTGCAGAGTTAAAATTCTTTTCTTGGAAAACGGCCTTCCTTCTAGCCATCACTTCAGGAAGAAGAGTGTCTGAATTACAGGGCGTCATGGCAGTGGAGCCCTTCATGATCTTCCATGCAGACAGGGTTTCCCTCAAGACCAACCCTTCTTTTATGCCCAAGGTGGTGTCTAGTGTGGTCCTAAATCAGTCCATTCATTTGCTTACTTTTTTCCCGAATCCACAAAACAAAGGAGAATGCTGCACTCTTTTTGGATGTGCACAGACAATTTAGATTTTATTTGGACAGGACTAAGCCTCTCAGAAAATTTGAAATGCTGCTAGTTGGCTTTGCTGCGGGGCAGAGGGGAAGGCCATTTCAAAGCAAACCATTTCTAAATGGATAGCCCATTCATTCATTTCTGCCATAAGCACCATGGAAAACCTACCCCACAGGAGATTAGCTCACATTCCACCAGGGCTGCATCTACCTCTACAACCTTCCTCAGAGGAGTCCCTACCAGGGACACCCTAGAAGCTGCTACCTGGAGCTGAGTATTTGCCTTCACCAAGCAGTAACACATAATCCAGAGCTGGTTTTGCCACTGCAGTCTTGCATGGCTTAATAGCTGGTCCTAATGCTCTCTAATTTCCTCCTCCCTTCCTTAGCTTTGGGAATTAACCCAAATGTAATGACTGCAACAGTGAAACGCGAAGGACATAGTACAGTTGTGTACACTTACCATAAATGTAGATGTTTGAGTGTATTCACTGTTGCAGTCCTGGTTACACTCCCTCCAGCCCCCTGACTTCTCGTAGCTCTACCTTTCTTGTCTGGTATATTTAATCTTTCTGGTGTATTTGCTTTTTGATGGAGGTGTAACATAATATATAATTGCTTCCCATTGTGGGGGCACCTGACCTCTGGGGCAAGAAACTGATGTAATGGCGTCTGCTGCATGTTTTATACCCCCGAGTCATGGAAGAAGAGACTACATCCGACGCAGGAATCTAAGATTCTGGTATTCAGGCTGGCTGAGGGCTACCTGCAGGTAGATAACCCAAATGTAATGACTGCAACAGTGAATACACTAACATTTACATTTATGGTAAGCATACACAACTGTACTTTTTTTGATGGCATAGGGGGCGCCATCTGATCAGATTTTGAATAGCAGCTGTGAATACATGTTGGAAGTGGTGTGAGGGAAGGGAGGAATAATGCAGCTCTGCTGGCATGCTTTTTTTTTGGGGGGTGGGGGTCTATGTCTAGGTGCTTATTCCAGTGGTAAAATAAGTGGAGATCTCCAATAATACAGAAAAGCAGTCTTGGAGAGGGTGCGGGGCAGCCTTACAATTTTTTATTGCCAATGAAAGCAAGTGACATGCCCTTGTCTGCATACCTACTGTACTCTGAACCCTGGGGCGGGGCATGCACTTTGGAGAGAGATGCCCAAAGTGCAAAATCAAATTGCATTGGTGGCTGCTTTGACTACCCTCCAGTGATGGGGGGGCAGACTGAGGGAAGTGATGGCCCACACAATCAGTAGGGGGGATAAACGTAACAAAGCCTTTAGGAGTGGTGCCCACCAGACTTGCTCCTGAGAGGATGTTTTAAGTGTAAGAGTCTAACCATACTGAAGAACCCAACCATACTGAGTATGTAGGTACTAAACATAATCTTATGCTACAGTTTGATTTCATCCAGTGTTCAGAAACCTTTCTGACCACTTCAGCATACTAAAGTAGTAGGGAATATGATCCCAGTTTTGTTTATATAACTAGGCCTATACAGAGTTCATTGTGATATGTATTCTCTTTTTAGAGTTTATTTAAAAGAGCTTTAGTTCCCTCTTAAACTTCCCTTGTTAATTTTCACTTTTCCTGTAACTGTGCTCTAATTATGGAGTTTTTTTTTTTTCTTGGTGTTCTAAGTGAATGTGTTGCAGAGTTATGTCATTCATGTAGATACTTCTGTATCTTTTTTTCTTGTGGGTGTAATGCAGTGTGTAAAGTAAGAGTGTGTTTATATTAAGGTAATTTCCTGCTTGTCTTCTGTTTTAACAAAACGTTGATCGTAGGGCACAATGCTTCATCAACCTGGTGTGGAATTCACAGAGTCCTTTTCCCCCAGAGACTACCTTCCCGTAGTCTGCTGGAATGCGAGATTCCTTTGATAGCCGAGACTGCTACAGACATTCCTCGGAGCAAGGATAATCTAAAACAGGCCTTCAGTAGGCAAACTGCCACCTTGTGTGTGTACAAGGAGTTCTTTGTTTTGCTTTGGGGAGGCTTGTGATAGAGGAAGCACTTGAAAGCTATTTATTCCCCTGAAGGAATGTCTGCTACTAATACTTTTATAAACCTGAAGGCAACATTAATTCTTCAGTCCCCTGACGGATCTGTCTGCCGCAGACATTCTGTGCTATTTAAGTAAGGTGCACATAGAAGAGCTATATAGATAGATATACAATTTTTTTTTGGTTTTTTTTGTTTTTTGTTTTTTTTTGTTAAATTAATCTGTTGTGGGTCAAATCCTACAGATCCTAATAATAAATGAGCCTTAAGAGTTTTCCTTTATTTCATTCTGGGTGCCCTTAAAACATGGAGGGGGGTTGGAGAGATGAGGTAGGCTTGTTGCATACCTCTCAAGTGTACCTCATTGAGAGGAACATTCCGTATTTGGCTCTTAAAGTTCATGCACCTTAAGTTCCACATTGAAACCATCTGTCTGCATTCAGTATTAAGAATTGTTTTTACTGAGATGATTCAGTTCTGTTTACGGTGGATATTAATCCAGCAAATGAACTTGCAAGTAAAACGTGGCACATTTTAACCATCTTATGAGTTTCCTAGTTGAAGCAGTTAGTGTTCCACATTTTGTTTCACGTTACGAAAGACAGTATTCTATGTTTTGGAGATGGAAGGTTGACTGTTATGGGCATGTGTATTTTTAAGCAAGCTCAGTTTTCTGTTGAGCAAGTCAGACAAACACTGAATAACAAAAAAGATTTTGACAGAACTAAAACATTAGTTTTCAATGGAAAACAAACTTGGTAATAAACGGAGTTAAGTGGAAAGTAGTCATTTTGTGTATAAATGTTGGTCTGGGCCTTCTGAAAAGTTTTAGTTGTAAAGCTGCTATTCCATACATACAGAATACCTTTTCATGTAGGTGGCAGTGTTCCTCATTCTGCTGTTCTGTCTGCCCCTCAGTTATGTAGCTATTGCAGTAGTTGACATGGGTAGTGAATCTACAGAGTTCAACCTCAGGTGGTTGCATTTAGTGGAAATAACCAATAGACTGGATGAATGGATAACTTGAAAAATGTATGCTTGTGTGTACAAAGCCTGCAGAAAGAGAATTAGAGCTACCCAGGATGCTTGCTTTACAGATGAAATCTTGCAGCTACCACCTCCGCCCCCTGTTGTTGGAATAATTTTGTGACGTTGCTTTGCAGACTGCAGTCATTTCATTTGACCAAAATCCTTTGTTTCTTTCTTTCGACTTTTCCCGGTTAGGGGTCGCCACAGCAGAACTCCGGTCTGCTAATGATTGGCAGTAGATTTTGACGTGCTGGCTTGCCGGGCCTAATGCACAACCTTCAACGAAAGAACGCCCATTCACGCATGTCGCCACACAGACGCTCTGAGAATCGAACGGGCAACGTCTAATGAAGTATTTTTCTCATGTCCCAAATGAAGTTTAATTTTGTGACTTTGTTCTGAAACTATCCTTTTCTTATCTCAAGGTGGTGATCTGTACTTCTGGCTTGGAAGTACTGTTTTTGTTGCTCTTTGCTCTGCCGTTTCATAGCATGAAGGGTGCATGAAATTGTGGTCTTCAGATGAGTGTACATCAGTGTTCAGGGATGTACAGACATCCTGTCCAGGATGGGCTCCTTTTGTTCACCTCTTCATGGTTAAGATTAGGACCATTGTGGTGGTTTAGTTGCATTAGGTTAGCTGATGTTTCACTTTGTATGTATTTACTATTTCTGTGCTGTTGATTTTGTGGATTGGCACATGTGACAGGTTATACGTCAAAAGGGATGAAAAACACAAGTTCTGCTTTTAGAGAAGACTTAATGTTGCTATGCTTTTCAGGGGGCTTGCATTTTTAGCAGCTGCAGCTTTTAAATATTTCTTTTGCAGTAAAGGAATATTTGGCATGGAAATGCGGATAATACATGACAGATTAACGGCTATGTCAGTTTGCTTGACAGTAGGAGGGGTAAGCATGTGTAGCTTCTAAACATATCCTTTGCCTTCTGTATTGCACACCTTTCTGGAGGACTTCTAATGCCTGTTGTACTTTGTCACATTTCTGATCCAACGTTGTCCCTCTCACTACAGTTCTCTGTCCTACCTTCAACCATTCATCAGTGCCATTCCTTAGCCGTGGTCATACCAGTCTTTCACGTGAGCCATCTGTGGAGGAGTGCGTCACAGGCCTCAAGTCACTAGGCCATATCTACCAGTACTGCCCTTTTCAAGGCCACTTGTATGTAACCTAGTAATAAAACTGCAATTAGTTTAACTTGATAGCCATTTGTGCTGCGAGTCCATGCGGATTGCTGTCCTGAACATTTTCTTCAGGGGAAAAGCCAGCAGTATTTCCCACAAGATTCTTTAAATGATTTTCCCTACCCCTACTGTTTGGCGAGTAGTTCCTGGGATTTTTCCTGCTTCCCTTGCTGTAAGGATGCATTGCTTCCTGTTTCAGTCCTTGGGTGCCTTTGCACTGCACACGCTGATCTGCTGAAGATCTTGCAGGAGTCTACTAGCCTCGTGTCCAGATTTACTGAGAACCGAGAGCAGCAGTGCATCTGGTCCTTTACATTGACCTTTCTAAGGTCAGTTGGTTCTTCTCCACCTCCTTTCTGTTTATCATTTGTCCACTGTTCTTGCTGTAACTTGACAACCTCCCACTATGGCAGCAAAAATGAAATAAGTTATTTGTTCAGTACTTCTGCTTTTTCCTAGTCTTGTATGATTCACATACTGTCTTTGCTTAGATTTGACTTCCATCTATTATCAGCCTGGCCAGGTTCTTCCCTTCCCTTCCTCCGTTCGTTCTATGCCTAAAAGGCCGCATCTCTTCTTGATCCTACCTGCCAACTCCCTTGTGTTTTGTGCCCCTGCTGTACTGTTAACTTCCTGTATGGTGTTTCCTGGTTCACTACTGCTGCCTTTCACCTCTTGTAATACTGACTCTACCCTATCCCTGACCCAAAGTCCTCGCCCATCTTTAACTTGCTATCATACCTCATACTTCACTCTCCTAAAATCTCACACTGATGTTCTTTGTGTTTCACTGTTGCAGTCATCACATTTGGGTTATCTGCCTGCAGGTAGCCCTCAGCCGGCCTAATTACCAGAGTCTTCAGGCTTCCGTGTCGAATGCTGTCTTCTTCCATGACATTACGTCATCGGGGGGGGGGGTATAAAACATGCAGCCAACGCCATTACATCAGTCTTTCTTGCCGTGCAGTGCCCAAAGCAGAAGCAGTTCGCAAGTGCCGGTCATCAGACTTCTGAAATTTTCGTTTTCGAGTTTGACCCAAAGTCTTCAAAAAAAACTTGTACCCAGTTGGGGATCCTTTTTCTTGCTCCTTAAGAGGTCAGTAAAAGTTAACAATGGTCTTGCCTGTGGAAAGCAAATACCTCAGATTTTCATTCCTACTGCATCCCTTGTTTAGGCCCAGACCACGATGTCCCTCGTCGGTTTTGTGCCTTGTTCGACGCCCAAACTATTAATTTCATACTCATTCTGTGTACTCTGAAATGGCTTCGTCAAACCATCCGACTACCGCTATTCCAAAAAAGTAAGGATAAAGACAGAGACAACATAGGTCCAAAACTGCCGACGACATTAAGCTGGTCGCCAGTCCGCCGGTATTCAGTGAGGCGCTTTCACTCTTAACATCTACGTTTATGGCAAGTGTACACAACTGTACTTGGTCTGATTTGACATTCTTTACCTTCTCCCTCTCCAAACTGTACAGTAATATGACTGCCTAACACCACTTTCACCTGGACTTCATAAGTCCACCTGTGCTGGTTAGGGCTACCTCTGTAATTTTTGTATGTTGGTGCACTCCTGCACCAGTGAACTGAACCGCTTCTGATCCAGAAATTTTCCCACTCAGTCTTTGTCCTGAAGCTTGCAGTATCCCAATGTGCTCCTGCCAGATTCGTTTCCTGTTTACCTCTTCTTTCTGCAGTTTATTCAGCCCACCAGTCTCCCATTCTCTCCTTCGATGTATCCGGGGGAAGATCCACTTTCAGTCCATTAACATTCCATACATGCTCCTTTTTAAAGGCATATAGGCACCAACCCTCATGGTCTCTTGATTCAGTACCCACATGTTAAACCTTGCTCCTTGTGTTAAAAATTAGTGAATTAAACCAATCGTAAATGCAAAGGTGTAATGCCTGAAAACGGGCTGCATATCCAGTGAACGGGCTGCATATCCAGTGAGCGTGACTGGTTAATAAATGTGACTGTGTACAAAGTTGGGTATTCAGTGCCAAACTTCATTGTTCCAAATGTATTGTATGCAAACTGTAAATAAAAAAAAAAACAATCTGCAAATTTTACAAATCTAAATCGCTTTGCAATGAACTAGTCTGTTATGAGTTCAGAACCAAGTCCTAAAGCAGCAACTAAAATCAGCTGATAATTTTGTTGATTTAGGGCAAGCTACTAAGTGCAGGGGTTGTGAACTTGTCATGGGCAGCTGTTTTGAGGATGTGACACTAGTGTGCAAAACAAGGGGAATCTGGCAGATCAATTAAATGTTTTTATTTCAAATTTGGCATGATGTACAGTGCGTGTTAAGTATACATTTTAAAGTAACTTTCCCACGGCATAGCCTCCTCCTTGGAAAAAGTCTTCAGCTGTGGCTTTGTGTAGTTTTTGTATGGTGTAGGTTTATAGTTGTACTCCAGCAGTTGTGTACTGGTACTAAAGTCACCTGCACAGGTTCATGGAATCTCGTGGGTGGTTCCTTGAATGCAGAACCACGCCACTACACCGCATGTTGGGTTTGTATTGGAATGTACAACTGTTGTCTGCATCAGTAATGTATGCACAGCATGTATAAATACATTAAATACATGTTTGTATGTCTGTATATCTTGTGTGTATATGTATGTATATATATATATATGTGTGTATGTGATATATATGTGTGTGTGTATGTGTGTATGTGATATATATGTGTGTGTGTGTGTATATGTGTGTGTGTGTGTGTGTGTGTGTATATGTATATATATGTAAATTGTCTGTGTATGATGTACACACTCTCTCTGGTGTGTGTAGACTTACACACACTAATGTGTATGTATAGACCCTGGAGTCTTTCTGGCTTCTTATTCAGTGCTTTGGAGCATTATCGAAGACAAAAATGGTGCAGAGAATCGTGGGTGTCCGCTGGTGGTAAATGTAATTTTATTATGTGCATTAGTCTCTCTACCTTTTTTTTTGTAGCTCTGTTATTCTGGAATGACTTTGTCACTGCAGTTTTGCTAATCTGACCCTGAAGGATTTTGAAGCTTTTTAGTGGGTGACAAAAAGGTAGATGTGTTTCAAAGTTCAAGGTTTTTGTCTTGTAGTTCTCAGTAGGTAGTACATGCTCCTTTGGTGCTGGAAGAGCAGAATGGCTGTGGGTTCTATTTCCTACTCCATGTTATTGGATTCATTTTCCATTGCTCACAACACAGTGCAACAACAGGGGGTGATGCACTCCTGAGTTTACCATAATCATTTAGATGAGGGTCTAAACAGAGGACCCCTCAGCTCAAGTTGGTAGCATCTTGGATGGACTTAAGATCCTACAGCACTTATTGAAAAAGAATTTAAGAAATTCCTCTGTACCTGGCTAACTTTTCTGTAGTGTTAAGTACTATGTTGGGCTTCCCTAGAAAAGATTCTGCAAGCCTAGTGGGACTGACCTGGTCAACAAATGTTGGATAGATTAGCATCGGCGATGGATCGTTGATTTCATCCTAGACCCGAGCTCACATTAGATCTGCACATTTGCCTATTATGATTAGCCATTACAAACTGGGAAGCACTTGTGTACCCCTCCAACTAGCTGTAAAAGGAAGAATCTAATTCAGGGCTGGATTATTCTTAATGCAGTCTGTCGTGACTTTAAGCTGTAAGTTTTCATTTGGACTCTTAATTGTTTGCACTTGTTCTAGTTACACAGTGTACTCGGATTGTGTTTATTCCCACTTGTGCTTCCAGTGCCCAGTGTAATGACTGTTTGTTTTGGTGTAGTGATGGTGCTTAAGCATGTTGTCTCTTAAAAGAAATGTTTTAAATTACATTTGAGCCATTTCATATATTGTGGTGGTGTTCCCTGTTTGTGCTAGTGTTCTAGCAAAGGTCGTTTGAAATGCATTGTTTGTGGCTACTACATCCGAGTTATTTTTGTTTTGTTTTTTGAGGGAGGGAGCAGTCCTTAGTCCCTTGTTACTCTGCAGAGATGGGGAAACGAGCATTTGCCTGCTCTTGAGTCCCGTGTCAGTTGGTGGTCCCAGTTTCAAAAGTATCCCCTGGAGATTTTTATTCTTCTTTCTTCAGAAAGTAGTATAGCCTGTGTTCCTACTGGATTCCACGCAAAATATTTTGCCCTTTGCTCCCACTGTTTGTAGCAACTGTTCTCTCTCCACCAAGCTTAAGTGCTTACTGGTTATTTATTGAGGAGTTACAAATGTAATACCTACAGCATGCAAGATCAGTGTTGTACGTGATGCGTCGTCTGATCTCAGGCTATACTACACCACATATGATATATGTTGTACATGACGCATCCGTTCTTGTACTCGGTATGTTGGTCACACTTGGTTTTCCCATAAAGATGCATTTAATTACTTTCTGTACTTAGCGTAGAGTAAGAGGACTAGTACAAACCTGTTCACCTGAAGTCAAAGATTTTCTGGCATGCAAGTGAGCAGCAAAGCTTAGTGCATTTTATGTAACTGTGTAGTAACATTACTGGGGAGGGCATCTGCCAGGAGTGATATTGCAAAAGAATACCCAGTCTGGACATGCTCCTTTATTATGCGATGATTAATTTCTAATCAGTCATTCCTGCCTGTGGCCAGACTAGGTTCACGTTACCCTGTTGCATCTTCACTGGATTCACAGCATCCTTTCAATTCTACGTAGCTGTTGTCTAGTTAGTACTTTAGTCCCTGAATTGTCTGACTCCATCTTTTTGCATTTTCCAGGTTCTTAAAGTTTTGTTCTTGCAATAAAGTCTGACATGTTTTACAAGTTTCATGAGTCCCAGCAAACTGCTCATTGCTTTGTAAGTGTGCTCATAGTGAGACATCTTAACATTGCAGACCCACCCAAGAGTAGGCATATGCCCCCCAGTCAGTTTTATTCCTGTTTTCATTTAGTGCACCAGGTTTTTAGCAGGCTTTTGTAAGGAAGTTTCAATTTCTGTTTGGATATGGTGATTTTTGTCCGACCCATTTTGTTTCACCAGCGTCAGTTTGATTGTAGCAGTACAGCAAAACTTGTACGGAATGTACCTTAGACGATCACTACTAACTTTTGTGTGTGTGGTAAGGGCCTACTTGAAAAGCTCTTTGCTAAAAATCCTGCATGTTATGTTGTATACCAGACTGTTCAAGGAGGGTGGCCATGCCCATCAGAAGTACAGATTGCATGTGCCATCTCGCTGCATCAGTGCAAATTTAAGTTTATTTTTAAACTTAACTGCATGCTTGGCAGGAAGCAGCATGTCTAATTCGTGTCACTCCTGGATGCAGTGAGTACACCTTTATATCCTTCACTGAGAGCAGCAAGCGATCTTAATAGGTACTTTCCTATTTATAGACCTAATGCTTTTTCTGTAACGTAGGCATCTGAAGGGGCTGCAGGAGAGGGAATGAACACTTGTAGCTACGGGGGGGGGGGTGTAGTCATTCCATCCTGCTGAATTGCACCACCTTTAGGATGCAGAGGACTCCACCATGACCAACTTTACTGCAGCCGCAGTACCAGTAATGACACTGAGTCGCTGGTATCCAAGGCATTACAGTGGAAGCTGTGGCAGGACCACAACACTCCTGACTTCCTAGCAAATTTTATTGGTGGGTGGGGGGTCTCCATTCATTTGCTCCAAAGGAAGAGCCAGTGATAGGGTAGATGAGCAGGATTGGCCAACATGGGTGTATTAGTTTACATTTCGCACACCCCATCAAGTCATGTTGGCCGTTGCTAACTCATTCCACCCCATCCAAAGAAAATGGTAAGGAAGGTGGCAGGGGGGCCCAAAATTTTCTCAAAGTGCATTATGAATGACAGGCTCGCCTGATTCCAAGGTGTGTTCCACAAGAACAGTAGCGACTTTGGCCCCTTCTGACGTGCTGTCATAGACTGCATCTGTACAGCTAGCATGTGATCTAAGGAAATAATTTTGCAGAGTTATAAACTGGAGTTTAGTTTGTGGTTACATACCAGTGTTTGGGCCACAGTAGTCTGCAGCCTGGGAAAGCTTTACTGACCAGCTTGGCTCATGGTATGTGCAGGGAGGTCTGATGAACCACTTCTAACAGAGGTAGTGTTAAGGCAAGTTCGCACAAGTTTTCTTACTGAACATCTTTAGTCTGGTATCATCATCACTTAGAGGTCAGGAATTCCTTCACATTTTTGCCCCCAGCATGTAGGAAGCGAATGGAGAAAGTATGGGGTCAGTAACATGGCTGCATATTTTGTGAAATTGTAGGGAGTCTGTTTCTATGAGCTTGAAGTTGCAAAATATCTTTGAGAGATGGGAAGGGGTGTATAATTCTGACATTACCCATTAGTTGCATCTGCAACATCTTCGTTATCCTAACAGTGAGAGGTTATGAACCAGTTGTCTACTAGTAGACTTCAAGTGATGTGGTCATAGGGAACATTTTAAGACTTGCCAACCAGGGAAGTGTACTGGCATTTCTGTATAAAAGAAAATGCATTCATGAGTGCTCAACTGCAGCAGTTAACCAAAGCCATTGTGTAATACGCTAAGGCATCCTCTGAATGAATGAGTGTACTTGGTGCATTTTGATTTAATGTTATAAGCTGTAAGAGGTCTGTAAAATGGCTTATCGCCATTTCTTGGTTTTAAAGTTGCATTAATGTTAACCTATTCATTTTTTTATAACATAAGTGGCTCAGCATTAAGCTCTCAATGCTTTGCACAGTGCTAAGTGAAATGTTATGCCCAGTTTGAATGTAACCGTTAATCGTGTTTGTTTTTCCACAGGCTGAGGCTGATGTGGCTGCATTAAATCGACGAATCCAGCTGGTGGAAGAGGAGCTAGACCGCGCCCAAGAACGGTTATCCACAGCCCTTTTGAAGCTTGAAGAAGCAGAGAAGGCAGCTGATGAAAGTGAGAGGTAAGGCAAGCCTCCTTGCTTAGTTTTGAAAATGCTCAGCTCGTGAATTGAAGCAGTCATTGATGCAGGCCGTCTTAACTGTACTGAACTGTAACTAGTCACGTGCCTGACTGTGTAGTATAGATTCCTCTGTTAATGGGAAACATCTGCACTTTTTCATCTTTCTCTTGAAATAGCTAATTGACATTTCCTGAACAGTAAAATTTTTCATAGGAGCAATCATTCGAGATTCAGCCTGTATGGTGACCACAGCGGTCTGTGCAGCAGCTGTAGTCGAGAGAGAGAGGACCCTGGTGGTGGTGATGAATGGATAACAGCTGTTAAAACTGTAACCATTGTTTAATGATCTCAATGTTAAAGATAGTTTGCAAGACTTCTGCTAATGTGCCATTTAGATTTTAAAGTCTACAAAATTTCCCATTAACTTTAGTCTTGAACTAAATTAGTAATGGATATTAAATGGGATGAAGAAAAGTCAAGCAAATATGGGCAAATCTATTGCAGATGTTTTTTCTCTCATTGCCTTCCCTGACTCTCTTTTTTTTCTTTAAAAGTGGAGCCATTGATTTTTGTATACCAGGGATAAACCTACTGATTACCCTCTATGGTTTTAGTCATAGTTGCATTAGAAAGTCTGGTGCAGATGAATGACCTAAATGTATAAATTTGTCAGCAGTCTTTTATGGAGTGATAAATCCCAGAGTGTGGCCCATATGACCGTGAAATGACATGCGATTCTGCAGAAGGAGAATGTGATGAGTGTGGACAGGACAGCTGCTGGCGGTCTCAACAGTTGTGGGGCAAGGAGGTAATTCATTCTGCTGCAGTGCCAGACACTGTATTGGCCAGGGGAGTGTGCTTTGCTCTGCCAAGCTGCATCTGCAGGATAACTTTCATGGGCACTTCTAAGAAGGTGTGTACTCTGAGAGGAAAGCATAGCAATCCCAGTCATCTGTAGACATGTATTGTGTTTTAGGGCAGGAATTAAAGCAACAGAATTAAAATGCACTGAATTCTTTTCCCTAGATGACCGCCTTGCCACACTCATCCTAGTAATGGAGAATAGATGGGCAACTTCATGACCAGGGTTAAACTGTAAATGGGCATAATGGTTGGAAAAAAAAGCACAAAAAGCAAATAACATAGCGTGTCCTATTCCTGTGTTGCAGTATTCTAGTTGTGGTATTTCCTGCCCTCAGGCGACTCGTACGTCTGCTCCTATACAAAAGCTTCAGCAGTTGCGTGGAATGTCACACACAAGGCCATAAACCAGGGGCCTTAAATGTAATGTCTGCATACACAATCCTCAGAACTTTTCAGCCGCAGACCGACATATCGTATGTTTGCTCTTTCTCATCAGACGTGTCAGTAAAGCTAAGTAACCCGTTGAGTATTTGATTTTCTCTTTCGCACCAGATTGTTATTGCTTAGGCTTGGTTTTGTTGTAGCAATTTATAGCCGATGTCTGGTAAAAAGGGTAAATGCCAATGTGGGTGCCAGATTCCCCATAAAGATGCCCATGATGTGTTCTTTGCCTAGGCCGGGAGCACAACCATTCTGCATGCTCCATTTGTCAATCATTTGTGCCAAAGACCCTATGCAGCCGTCTGTCCGCACTAAACCTCTACTTAGAAAAAAATGCCTTAAGCACTTAGCCCTAAGAATGGATCCTGCCTTGGAGGTCGCATCAGAACCTCCGCATAAGAATCCCAAGCTCCCTAGGCTGCCTTTGCCTGCAGCTCCATTACCGGATGCCCTGCCTGCTGCCGATTTTAGGAGTTGAGGGGTGCCCGGCAAAGCAGTAGACTTCAACAACGACCTTTGGGGAAGCATTTCAGCTGACGACTGGCACGTCCACGGAGCCTACACAGACTACAGTCAAGGTCGAGGGGGAACCAGTGTCTGTGGTACCTCCGACCAGGATCCAGACTTCAGATACTGTTCCTACTAAACCTGATTCCAGGCCAATTCCAATGTCCACCCCGGCTTAAAAAAAAAAAAAAAAAAAAAGTCAAGCATGCCTCCTCCACTGCAGAAGGCCTACGATTGGCAGTCTTTCACTTCTTCCCTGATGCCAGCCTTTATGGCTCGTAGGCCTTCAGCCTCCTCCTCCACTATTCTATCTTTGCTCAGACCTAGTCCTGCTTCAGCCCCCCCCCCCCCCCCAAATTTCAGGTTAGGGAAGAAGAGCATGATGCATCCTTTTCCTCCTCTGAGGACTCGTCTAACACCTCCCAAATTTAATCTCCCCAGGAATAGCTCCTAATGTGGTATCTGTTGAGGGGGATTTCACCCCCTGAGGATATTACATTTGGTGAGACCATCACCACAATGAAAGATTTCAAATGGGATACCTCACAAATGACTGACACCCAGAAGAGAGGTACTATGAGCTTCAAGTTGAATTCCCCCCCCCCTCCCCTTCTGCTGTTCCTCCAATTCTGCATGTAAGGCCTTAGACTCACAGCCACCTGCACACAGAGCACTTCTACAGGGTGCAGAAATTTAGTCAAACCATCCTTGGCAGACCCTGCTGTGATTGCCACCTACCTTGATAAGCAATCCAGGCTGCTTCCCTCCGCCTCACTCCTACCCACCGATAAAGACAGCAGATTTATGGCTAGGATTGGTAAGAAGGTATGCACCTCCTCCATATTGCTTTCAGAGCCATTAACTATCAGCTGCACATGACTTAAGTATGCTCTGGACTTGGTCTCTCAAGCCTCCTCCATGCTGGTCTCTATCCCTGACTGCCCCATTAAGGCTGACATCTCCTCCAAACTTACTCTGGCTACACAAGTAGTCAGACACTTGATTGGATGCAGCTATGATGCTGCAGAAGCATCTGCTCGCTTAGCAGCCGTTTCTGTCCTCGGGAGATATTCCTGGCTGAGACTTCAGAATATCCCAGAAGACTTCAAGTCAAAGATCTTGGATGCCCCCCTGGAGCACAATTTCCTTTTTGGAAAACAATCTGCAGATCTTAAGAATCTGCAAAAAATAAAGTAAGGAATTGCAGGACATAAAACATTTACTGGTGTCCCTCATTCCCAAGTGCTACAGAAACTACCCTGTTAAAGCCACCTTTGTAAGAAGAAATCCTACTCTGTCTGGTACTCCTCTTTCCAGATCTAGAAGCGGTGCAAGAAGACCCACCACGTCCAGACCTGCTGCCCCGCATCCTCAGCTCAGGCCTCCCTTTCAGGACAGAGGAGGCCCCAACAATGCGTGACTTCTTTGTCCACCTTCCACTCTCAGCATGGCTCACCACCTGGAAAACCATAATCACAGACCAGTGGGTACCATCCATAATCTAAAAAGAATATTTCATCTTGTGGAAAGAAAAAAAAACCCAGGAGAGGCATCCCATACCCTTCCCAAAAAACAGCAACATCACCTTCCACAGGTCTTGACGGACCTGCTGAGGTTTGGTACCATAGAACCTGTTACCTCAGGAGAGGAAAGTAAAGGTTTCTACTCCCGTCTCTTCCTGGTCCCCCAAGAAATACCCTTGGAGACGCATCTTGGACCTCTCCTTCCTAAACGTTTACCTTCAGGTGCCCACCTTCAAAATGTCCCTTCCCACCCTGTTGCCTCTTATACCAGCCAAGGCTTTCATGGCCACCTTGGACCTAAAAGAGGCCTACCCCACACATACCCATCAGGATTACTGCGTTTCTCTGGGTGGTCTTCTCCTTTCCAATTTACTGCTTTGCCCTTTGGTTTGTCCACTGCCCCCAGAGTATTCACAAAATGCCTATCCGTGGTCATTGCCTTCTGCAGAACTCAGGGAATTCAGATTTACCCCTATCTGGACGACATTCTAATACTGGCAGAGTCAAAAGATTCCCCCTCAAATCATCTGCACTTCCCAATGTCCCTTCTGCAGAATCTAGGTTTCACCCTCAACGTTCCAAAGTCCTCCTTGAACTCAGACCAGGACAAGATTTTTCTGTGTTGCAGAATCCGAACGGACAAAATGAAGGACTTTCTCCCACAGGACAAGTTACTGTCCCAGACTTCAAGGAGATCCTACACTGTTGACAGTAACTGCAAGGCAGTTCCTTCAACTCCTGGGCTTAATGCCAGCAACCATCCCTGTGCTACCACTGGCCAGAATGCATATGCACAAGCTACAGTGGAACCTCAAACATTTGGTCCCAGCACTTGAATCACTTGGAACAGGTAATTCCCCTCCTCCCCTGTCTAAAAGGAAGAAGTCAGCTGGTGGATCCAACAAGTCCAGCTAAACCCAGGGCTTCCACTTCAGCCCACCCCCTCAACCCAAGTAATGCATAGAGATGCCTCAGATTCAGGTTGGGGTGCAACAATGGCATCTTACAAGGTTCAAGCAAAGTGGCACCCATCCTTGAAGGCCAAACACATCAATGTCAATGAAATGACTGCAGTCTTCTTAGCTCTGAAAAACTTTACCCCTC